>NW_006921753.1:7119258-7120045 GCF_000298275.1 Orycteropus afer afer
TTTATATATATATATATATATATATATATATATGCACAAGCTTGTTAGTCTTTTCTTTAAATTATTTGAGAGATGTATTTATAAAAGCACTCACATTTATCTATATATTAAATCATCAGATTGAGGTTTTTATATTTTAAATCATTCTCATAATTATTAAAGTATTCAAATCTGCATTTGTTCTACCAATATGGCAATCTATAAAATTATGTAACTGTGCACTCAGCAAATTTTTGGCATTAGAATAAAAATATTAATTAGATGTTAAACTATCAATATTGATTTTGATTATTTAAAGGATAATGCTTATATTCAAGAGAACTGGGAGATTAGGGAGACTCCATTCTTCTGAGACCAACTCTCTGAGTCACAAAAGTTTCTTTTTTAAAAATTCTTCCTGTTTTGCAATTATGAAGCATCTTAATGTCAAGACTTTTCCTTTCATCTCCAAAAATGTTTCATACTTCCCTGAGAATCATTTCTGTCTTCACACAGCCTACCCACCTGGACAACTAGAATAATTCCTCTCTTAGGCTTCTGTTTTGTGATTGTTTTCTTCTAACTTTTTGTTTTCTTCCAGATTACCAAGGTCCTTGTTTACATGTTTTGATGCAGTCCTATAAAAGAATTAAATAAATATTATATTGAGAACACATATAACTTTTTAAAAATTTTAAGGTTCAATACTTTCAGCAAGATGGCGGACTAGGCAGAAGCATTGCACAGACCCTCTTCAACAAAGAAAAGGGAAACCAATTAACACAGACACAGAAGATAATCTTGGACC
>NW_006921753.1:7127195-7135968 GCF_000298275.1 Orycteropus afer afer
AAAAAAAAAAAAAAAATTTTTAAGGTTCAAATAGACATACACTTGAAAAGCAAATATGTTAAACCTATTACAGGCCAACCACTAGGGCAACTTCTTCACATCTGTGAGTCTTGGATGGAAACAGAACACATTCCATGGAAATTAGCTTGGTAGTGGAGTTGCAATAACATGCATAAGAGGAAAAAAACACACACACACGCAATACATACTATGTTGCATCGTGTTTTCAGTTGGGCTCTTATACTCTCCACTTTATTGGTAGCAATTATTATCATTTGACATATAGAGATAGGTCACTTCAAAATATTTTTGCTGTGTATTTCAGAGTAGCTTTTCCTTCTCTTAGGAATTTATGTAATACAATGTGTCTTTTGATTGAGGAAGCTGCAGTATAAAACTCCATTTTCCTTAAAAGTATCTCTATGCTTTAAATAAAATTCCTTAATTCATTTGCTGAGAATCACAGCTTTACTAGGGAAAGGGATGTAATGGTGTATCATATACACCCAAGTGAGATAAAGGCATATGGCTCATTCAAACGATGACACTCATTACAGGTAGCAGAAGCTGAGTTTATGATTTTTAAATACCTAATTTAGCTTCAATTACAGGCTTCTAAATCTATTTATAGGGCAGAAGAGAACCTCAAACTCCACCAACATGTTCAAATTTTGTAACATGAGACAAAATTTTCAAAACAGAGATTCTAAATATGTAAATGAGATGATAATATTGCAAATAAGTTCAAGAATGTGTGTTTTGGGTTATTATCATATTATCATAAAAATATTTTCTCTCTTGTACCAAAGAGGTACTGCATAAGAAACAATACCTCTTTCTCATATATATCCTGTGGGGAAATGAATGAAATTCATATAAAGAACAGATTATTTGAGGTCTACTCTCTTTTCTGATAATAAGAACTGAGACATAAAGTTTCTTGACTGCTAAGATCTTGATAAACTCCATTGTAAAAAGATGGGAAATAGATTTGGATGATCTGTAAAGATTTTTTGAAGTCTATTCTTCCTATAAATATATGAGTCATATACAAATGCTTTGCTGAAGAATAATATTCATAAAAGTGTAATGCACCTAACGTGAGTATAATTCAGTGACTTCAAAAATGGAATACATCTATATAAGTGGCATCTAATTCAAGAAAAAGAAGAGCTGTAGTCCTAGATGGCCCTCATCATACTCCCTTCCAATCAGTACCATCTCCCCAAAGGCTGTCACAATTCTGAATTCTCACAGAACAATTTTATTTATTTATTCTGGATGAAAGTCAAAATGCTTGTGTTTGCTGTATAGATTAGTGTGTAGGATAAAATTATAAAATGAATAACAGTAGCTGGAATATATAATTATGTTATTAAAAGGCCAGATTTTATGCATTTGCAAAATAAGACAATGAGAATTTTTTCCTGATGGAGGTCATTGAGCAAACAAGTGAAAAATGTTTCATAGATATCTATAAATCATTTAATGATACTCTGTAGGCATTTCCATTTCTGTAATAGAAAAAAAAATGTATGATATTGGTTAAATATATTTATTTATATCCATCTACTACTTCTAAAGAGATTACTATGGATTTAAGGAACAAAAAAAGTTACTATCTATGCAGGGAGATAGATTTGAACCACATTCAATTACTGAGCAGATGTTAGGTAGCTTGAACCCACCCAGTAGCACTACAGAAGAAATGCCTGGTGGTCTGCTTCCATAAAGAGTGTATTCAAGGAAACATTATGGTGGTCAATTCTGTTCTGTAACACATGAGGTCACCCTATTGGAATCAACCCAAGGGCACCAGGTTTTTTTTTAGAAGGTAAGAGAGCTTAAACACACCATTCTATCTACTGAAACCTGAGAAAAGCCAAGTGGAAACTATGTCAGTACTAAAAATTCACCCCAAGATAAATGTGCCATAACAAAATGTAAAACTAATCATTGCAAGATCAAGGTGATTAGTTTGTAATCTAACTGGAAGCTAGAGGAAAAAAAAAAATCTACTTTCTTTAAAAGAAAACAGAACCCAGAGTCTCTACAACATGTCACCCACAAAGTTTGGTATACAGTGAAAATATTATCAGACATGACAACAACAGAAGAATGTCACATAAAGTCCTTGCATGATACAGATGTTGGAATTAGCACTTAAGAATATTAAATCAACTATTACACATATAATCAATGACTTAAGAAAAAGGAAGACAATAATGAGAGAATGGAAGGGAAATGTTAGCAGCAAAAAAATGAACAAAGAAATTGTAGATTCTACAACTGAAAAATGCAATATCTGAAATGAACTATTTACTGATTGGTCTTAACATGTATTGGAGGTGGCACATGAAAGGGTCAGTGAATCCAAGAACAAAGAAATATTAATTACGTGGAACACTACAAACAGGATAAGTGAATCACAGGAGGAGATGAGAGAGAAAATGGGACAGCCAATATTTTTGAAGAAACAATGATCAACATTTCCAATATTCAGTAAAATCCATTATCTTGAAAATCAAAAATGCTCAGAAAACCCATGCAGGAAGGATAAAAAGAAAATTACATGAAGGTACTTCACGACCAAACTATAAAAAACAAATATAAATAGAAAGAATTGAAAGTATCCACAGAAAAATTGAGAGAAAAGATGATAGGAATGATAACTGATATTTAATCAGGAAAAAAAAAAAATTGCAGACCAGAGACAATTGTACATCTTTAAAATGCTGAAAGAAGAATATAAACTTTCTCAACTTAGAATTTATAATTAGTGAAAATATTCTTCAATTCAATGCAAAATAAAGACATATTTAAATGAATTAAAGAAAATCGAGAAAATTTATCACCAGCAAACCTACATTTTCAGAAATATTAAAGGAAGTTTCTTGGTTGAAGGGAAATGAAACCAGATATATAAGAAATGAAGAAAACAGAGATACTATATGTGTGGTTAAGTATCAAATGTTTTTTAAAAATATTCTTTAAAAGACAACTAACTGTTTAATGCACATACACACACACACATTTTACTGTGAGTTTTATAATATATATACAAATAAAAGATATGACAACAATAACAATAAGAATGGGGGAAGTTAAATGAAATTATAAAAATTCAAGTGTCTTAGATTTTTATAAGAATGTTGTTGTTGTTGTTATGTGCCGTAGAATCGGACCTGACTCATAGTGACCCTCCTTGGGTTTCCAAGGCAGTATCACTACGGAAGTAGATTGCTCAACCTTCCTTCTGAGGAGTGGCTGGTGGGTTTGAACCGCCAGCCTTCTGGTTAGCAGTCAAGTGCCTTAGGCACTATGCTACCAGAGCTTCTCTTTTATAAGAATAGATTGTTATAATTAAGTAATTTTATTGTAATTCTCAGAGCAACCAACATAATATAATAGAAAGGGGTATAGTTAAAAAAAAAAGAAAAGTTAAAATGCAGTATTAAAACATATTTAAATAACTCAAAAGAAGGCAGGAAAAGAGGAATATAGGAAAACTAGGAAACAAATAGGAATATGGTAGTCTTAAAAGCAAGCATATCAATTGTGTTCAGTGTAATTGGACTAAATACTCCAATTTACAAGCAAAGATTGTCAGACTCCATTAAGCTAACAAGACTCAACTAAAGACATTATACCAGTGGTTGTCAAACTTTTTTAATGAACTAGATAGCAAATATTTATGCTTACAGGCCATATGTTTCTTATTCCAATGATTCAACTCTGTCATTGTGGCATGGAAACAGCACAGACAATATTTAAACAAATAGACATGCTGTATTCCAATAAAACTTTATTTACAAAATCAGACAGTGATCTAGGGGTCATAGTTTGTTGATCTTTCACCTATATAACGGATGTACTTTAAGAGCATTTAAAAAGAGAAATAGTTGAAAATACAAGGATGGAAAAGATATACATGTAAACAGTAAGTATATGAAATCTGGTGTTATTATATTAATATTAGACAATGTAAAATTCAAGAAAAGTCATGTTAGGAGAGATAACAAGACATTTCATAATTATAAAATGTTTAATACATCAAAAAGTCATAAAACTGTACAATTGTAAGTACTAATAACAGCATATAGCAAAAACTGACAGAATCAGAGTGAGAAATAGGTAAGTACAAAATTGTGTATGAGAATTTAACACCCCTTTCTCAATGGGGCAACTAGATAATTCAGTATGTGCAGTCATGACAAAGTAACTGGTACTGGGCTAGCTTTCCTCTACAACCATCTAAAAAAGAACTGGGGAAAGTAAGTACATTCAGTCATTGGAGAACAGGTTATATAAAAGATTGTGACTTCCAAAAACAGACACAAATCACTAGCCAGGCTTATTGCCTGGAGGGAATTTCTGACTGGTAGTGCCAGCAAGGGGAACTCAAGCAGGGCAACAGAGTTTCTTTGAGTTAGAAAGCTGCTTGGCAATTTCTTCCAAACAAATATCTACCCAATGACTTAGCAATTCCATTCCTAAGTACTAACACAAGAGAATTAAAGCATATGTCCACAAAACACTTCTATGATAATGTCACTATTTACTTAGCCAAATTAATTATCTAGTCATATTGTTTACATAGCCTAAACTGCAAGCAATCTGAATATCTGTCAATAAGACGATGGATTAATACATATACATATATATATATATATATATATATATATGGTTTAATCTTACAATAGAACAACATTGGGCAATAAAAAAAGGGAAATTATTAATACATGTAACAACATGGATGATATCAAAAGCATTATGTTAAGTAAAAGAAGCCAGACACAAAAGAATATATTCTGTATATTTCCATTTACATGAAGCTGAAGAATAGAGAAAAGTAATATTTGTGGTAAGAAACAGAATAATGACTGTCTCAGGGGATGGGAATGGTAGGTATTGACTGGAAAAAGCCCAAAGAACTTTTGAGGGTGATGTTATTGTTAGTTGCTGTCTCGTTGATTTCAACTCATAGTAAACCTATGTAATAGGATATTCTATATCTTGAATAGAGTAATGGCTGCATGGACATATTTATATTGATCAAAACTGATTTAATTGTACACGTAACACATGCAAATTTTACCTTAATACAAAATGTTGTGTAGGAAAAACAAACAAACAAAAATAAAGCATCATCCTTGTGGCTACATATGGAAAGAACCAGGCAAGAGGTGCAGTGAGGAACTGGAAACTATTTTTATTTACTTTGTTGGTGGATATTTTTTCCAGAGACTGAGTTCTGTGGTTTCATAAATTGTACAAAACAGAAGTAGGTATTGAGAAGGCACTGACAAGAATTCTTTCTAGGGAACATGTGGAACTCAGTGCAATTCACACAGGTAAACTAGGGCTAAAACCATTACTGCTGACAGATCAGAAGAGAAGAGAAGTTAAGAGCAACATGTAGTCTGAATTACAGTTGTGGAATTAGAGTTAGGTAGCTTCAAAATGATTGTTTTTCTTATTGTAAAATTTATACAACACAACAAAACAGTAGGAAAAGGTAAATACTGAATAGAAAAAATATCTCCTTTCTTTTTCTTAATCCCACCGTCCAGAATAATGACTGATAACACTTATACAATGCCTTCATGTGCCAGGCACTGTTCTAGGTGCTTTATAGATACTACATTATTTTTTCTTACACAATCCTATTTTACAGTGAGATGAAAAACTTACCTGTGGTCTTACAGCTAGTGAGTAGCAAAGCCAGGATTCAAATTCTAGCAGCCTGACACCTTCATCCAAACACCATATACACAGTGATACCACTGATAGGATGCTAAATCACTTATAGTAAACCTGTTAACCACTAGAACATGTATTCAATATAAAAACTTAACATCAGTGGGGAAGGGAAACTCATTGATTGCGTATATGTATATAAGATTCATGTAAATTTATTATGAATTTCTCTACTGTTATTAACAGTCTTTCCTGCTTAGCTGGGAAATTATTTTTAGGAAATTATTATGATTACTTTTGGCTTTACTTTAAAACTGACATGGTAAAAATTAATATACTTTTATGGAATAAACAATTATTTTTATTTTGTAAAACAGGAAGTTTGAAAGAATTACAGAAAGCAGAACTTTTACTGCCCCAAGCGAAAAAATCAAACCCACTGCAGTCGAGTCTATTCTGATTCTCAGAAACCAATTTATTTAATAATTCCCTTCAGCAACATGCTTTTCAGCCAATTGTTAGGAATTTATAGTTCATGTTAAGACATTGTTAGGAATTTATGGATTATGAGTGTTGGAATTACAGTGTAAATATGATGGTTGTCTTAAACTTTCTTTGTCAATGCACTTTTTTAGTGACTCAAAATAGAGAAAAGTTAAATAAAAATACATATATATCATAATAAATTAATGTGAGAAGAGTCCAAAGAGCTGACCCTTCAATCTAATCTGGAGACAGAGAGAAAAGGCTTGGTCCTGCGATTAGTGGTCCTGGGCTTTCATCCTTATGTGTCAAGTCTAGTGCTTGGTCAAATCACTCCTCTTAAGTATGCTTGTTCATATAAAAATAAGGGGAAAAATAAGATCTCCTCACAGGACTGGTGAGGGGGTAAATGTGATAGTATATGTGAAAGCGCCTAGCATATGACAGGGATTTACCAGATTTAAGGTGAGTCACAGAGGTGCTTCCTACCCAATGCCACAGAGATACTGAGGAGCAGAAGGCAGTTTGAATCTAGGTCTCAGGTAGATTGTTCTTCTGTGTTATTTAGAAAAGCACAGTACCTCTTAACAGGTAAGATGTATTCAAATTACTGTTAAGGAATTTCTATAACCTTTTATGTGAGATTTTCCCCAATATCATATATTTATTTGGAGGTGTCCTCCATAGGAGATAAGAGGTTAATCTAGAGGTGACCCTGAAGTGTGTCTTTCTTTTACAATCATTTGAGTGAGATGGTATAGATAGAAGTGGGGGTAAGGGTGGCAGTCTTTATGTAGCCATTATAACACAATTTTGGGATATGATATAATTTGAAAAGATAGATAAAATATTATAAATATTATAAAGACATTTTAAATTTTGGGAAAAAAGCATAACCAACTTAAACAATTCACATATTGATAGAATTCATAACATTTTATGTTTTTCAGAAGCAAGTATGTGTGTAACAAATTTGAAAACTCTATTAGAGGAAGCATGAGGAATCATGAACTCTTTCTAGACAGAAGAGATGTTTTCTCTGATTTCTAATTTATAGCATGTCTAGAACCCACCACAGAAGGTTACTGTGGTATGGGTATTTAAGACTGGGATCCTGGCAATGCAGTTATCACTTTCAGTAAAATGGCCATTGCCATGCAACAGGCAATCAGGGTCATGTGCAAGATAACATGTATTTTTCCTTCTTTCTTGGTCACTGCTGACAGCAGAATGAGTTCTTTTTGAGTCAAGTTTAACAGCTGGTGGAGGAGAGGACAGCTCTACTCCCTGCTTCTTGGGAGAACAGTCGTTAACATTTCTAAGTTTGAAGAAGGAAAAACAAGACTAAATTGTTGGTTTTATGACTACGTCTTTCATTTTTATAAGCTTAGAATTTCCATTATCCCAAGAAATTATTCACTAAAATAGGGAATTATTATGTCCTCAGTATAAGTCAGAAAATAGCCTTTCAATGTAGGTTTAAAGATGAATTAATCCATTCATTAGGTAGAAGTTTCCAAAAAACCAAACCCACTGCCATCGAGTAGATTCCAACTCATAGTGATGCTTTAGGACAGAGAAGAATAGCCCCCTTAGGGTTTCCAGGGCTGTAAATCTTTACAAAAGCAAGACTGCCTCATCTTTCTCCTGTGGAATGGCTGATGGGTTTGAACTGCGCACCTTCTGGTTGGCAGCCAAATGCCTTAACTACTGTGTCACCACAGCCTCTTGATAAAAGATTAGGAGATCAAAATAAATGTAGTAACACTGTGTACACCATCTGTGTGTATTCAGCAGCACAGTTGAAAGTGTTTGCTAAGGTAGGTAATGCGAGGCAGGCACACAGCTTGGTTTATGGCAGGTGTTTAGGGAACAGAACTTCCCTTCACCTTTGGAAAAGATAATAAAAACAAACACTTGGTATTTCAAAAATTAAAATGAGATGTATATATATATAGAGAGAGAGTGAGAGATTTTTTTTTTTTTTTTTAATGAAAATCTTTTCCTCTGTAAATGTTTTAAGTCACAAGCAGTTGAGTGGGGACATATGACTGGTACTGCCGAGTGACTAACGACCCTGTGATTGACTAGATGGGGATGCCAGCATTTCCATATTATCCTATTTCCTCTTTAGCCCAATTTGTTCTTCATGACTGGATATAATAAGGGGCATTTTTCTTCTGTTCCTCCTTCTGGCTTATTGCCAGGTAATGGGTAGGGAAATAAAAAGAAAGCAAAAGTTGGGCTAGTCAGACTTTTAAAACTAGTGGCAAAGCCGTGCCATTAATATATTTTAGAGCATATTCCCTCCACCACAGCACTGTACTAAATGCCAAGCAATCAAAAAATGTCAGAGCTTAATTTTCAATTCCAAGAGAATTCCTGGTGAAGCACCAAAGCATATTTGGAAGTATATGTATGCATCACTTAACATCGGTTTCAACAATGTCTGACTATATATCCATTCATGTTCCCATAAAGTTGTTTTTTTCCTTTCTTTAAAAAAGGAAAGCAGCTTCCTTTTGTTTATTATTTCCCCCTAATGGTTTTAAGGGAGCTCTGGTAGCATAGTGGCTAAGGCACTTGACTG
>NW_006921753.1:7136068-7147976 GCF_000298275.1 Orycteropus afer afer
TCCGTAGTGATACTGCCTCGGAAACCCAAGGAAGGGTTGCTATGAGTCAGGTCTGACTCGACGGCACATAACAACAACAACAACAACAATGGTTTTAAAGATGTCAAACCCTGACTCTTGCAGCACTGGATCATGGGTGAGATACAGGCATGGGAGGCAGAAGACAAGGCTTTGAGTATGTGTTCTCAGGCTTTGTCCAGCAGGCAGGTGAGCAGCACCAGTGGGGGCTGCAAGGCCCAGGCTGCTCCTGCTGCTCAGGCAGTCAGAACAGCTACCAAGACTGGACGCACTCAGCTTCCTCCTCCCTCCCTCTCTGCTCCTGCTGCTACCCTCTTAGCCTCTGCTACCCATTCCTCCAGTCTCCACCAGCAGCTCCAGCAGCAGCAGCAGCAGAAGCAGTAACAATGAGGACAACCAAAAGAGGGCTCCCATAAGGTTTCAATGTGATGTTCACATAATGTTTAAATCACATAATGTCCTATTGTACAGAATGTATCTTGGATGTTAAGTGACACATACATCCTTTGGATTTGGAGTAAAATATTTGCTATCTATGATATATTGAGCAGGACAATATCATTGAATCTTAACAACAACAACCACCACCAAACTCACTGCTGTCAAGTCGACTTGACTCATAGAGACCTGTCCTTGGGTTTCTGAGGCAGGTGGCATAGTGCCTAAGGCGTTTGACTGCTAACCAGAAGCCTTGTGGTTCAAACCCACCAGCCACTCCTCAGAAGGAAGGTTGGACAATCTACTTCCATAGTGATATCACCTCAGAAACCCAAGGAGGAGTTGCTATGAGTCGGATCTGACTTGACGACAGTGAGATAGAGAGAGAGAGAGAGATCTCTACAGAAGTAGATTGCCCAATCTTCTTTCCGAGGAGTGGCTTCTTTAAATTCTTGAGTATGTCAGTGAAAGTACACAAAGAGACTAGTTCCCTGTCTGGAAAATAGTAGATGCTCTTAAAGTGCTAATGGGGAAAGCCCTTGCTATAACTGCCTGCCCCCAGCACATTCCTAACACCTTTTCAATTTATGTAGTGGAGAACCCACCTTCTTCAATACATTTAATGTTGGAGTAAGAATTAATTGGAAAATTGAATTCAGTTAAAATCAATTTTCTTGCAAGATCCTGTTCTATACATATTATATATCAAGAGATACTAATTGGAAATTATTTTGGAGATATAATATAGAATTGTTTCTTGAAGTTTCAGTGTTACTGGTGAGTTCTCTTCAGTACTAAGCCAGTTCAGAACTGTTTGTGTGTGTGTGTGTTTTGTTTTTCTGAGAAAATACTGCAATACAATCGCATTATGTAAGGCAGAACTAACATAATATTTGTGGCTTTTAAATTTCCAGATTATCTAATATCACACAGTAATTTTTATGATGAGGTCAATAGTTGCCAACAATAAATCACTTGGTAAGTTTCCAAGATTCACACAAGGTGTATTTTGAATTAAAAATATATGACTAATGCTTGATCTTGGTTGATTAAGCATTTGGCTGCTAACCAAAAGGTCAGGGTGGGGGGTTGAACCCACAAGTAGCTCCACAGGAAAAAGATGAGGCAGTCTGCTTCCTTAAGGATTACAGCCTTGGAAACCCTGTTTGGCAGTTCTACTCTGTTCTATAGGGTCATTATGGGATGCAGTTGACTCGATGGCAATGGATTTGGGCTTTTTTTCATTATAATGGTCAGAGATCTCATAAATGCAACCAACCTGGAAATTATGATTGTAATAAACTTCTCTGTAAATTTATGGTTACTTTAGGTTTTCTTTAAATCTTTCCTTTTTTTTTTTTTTTTAAGGATCTTCAAACTTCCATTAATTCTTGTAGTAAGAGATGTAGGAGAGGATTTGGAACTCAAACAGTAATATTCAAGTGCTATAACACTAAAGAAGAAGTTTGGATAACAGAGTAGAGAGGAATAATAAAATAATGAAACAATAATCATGGGATTATTTCGTGTTTACTAATATTCTACTGTTAAGTAACCAGGCATAGAGTGGGATTAATTAATTAATGCCTTTTGCTTGGCATGGTCAGTTAATACTCTACATACATAGGAAATGATCAGAGACATCCATTCTAATTATCAAAAACTTCTAGATTTAAATAACTTCCAGTGAGAAGTTACGTGGATTTATATACATAGCAGAGGAGTCACCAGTCCTCACTCTGCAATGAATCTATCATATCACAATGTAAAAGGAACATAACTTTTCAGTATTTCTTTCCATGGTTGAAATAGATACAAAAATATGGAGCTCATAACAGTGGAATGGGGAATGTACATCAACTAAGTAGCCACCAGGAATATTTACAAATTTACTCTTAATTGTATTTGGAAATGAAATCTTTTCCTCATCTTTCTCCAATGACTTTTAAATTGTCAATGCAAAGAAGTTCCCACAAATGTTGCTAATACTTTGCTCAGCTAGGTGCATCACTGAGGCTTTTACATAAAATGCTTGGCTCATAATTTAATTGTTAAGCAAGTTGTTTGCAGGAATGTGTGACTCACTACAATTGTTGATGGTGTTATTTTGCAATATGGTAAACACATGGCTATATTTCTTTAGGTATCTAGGAACAAGTCTTGGCCGTATCTTTGTTAGAAATTTCTCACACCCATGTAAAAATGGGTCAAGTTATTTAAAGACAGAAATGAAACATATTGAATTTTAAGTGAAAGGAATTATCTCGAAGAGAATAAAGAAAAAGAGTATAGTAGATCCAAAAATGGCCTTAGCAATTCTTAACCTATAAGCCCTTTTTATGAGTCGTTATGTACTCACATCCTGGACAAGCGACTTTGGGAGTTAGCAACACAAACTCACATTGTTAAAATGCCACCTTATCTCGGGACACTAGCAAGGAATAACTAATCAGGTATGCAAACTACTTAGCAAATCTGAAGTGTTTCACAAATTCTTAATGAAAACAGTTTGGTGCTTGTGACTGGATTTGCAGTTTATGAGTTTGATTACCAATAACATTAACTCTATAATGCTGATGCACTTTTCAATTAAATAACAGTTATTTACATGTATGTTCAAGTCAGATGGTAAAAACTGCACTTAATTTAATGAGATACATAAAAGGAAATGCATGAAGCCTTAAACCTAATGACAATGTGAAGCCAAGTATCTAGCATTTACATAACTCTGAGTTTTAATTTTGGGTCACCATATGATAATAACCAATAAGTAATTGGAAAACACACACACACACACACACACATTAATTTCTCCTATTCATAGAAGTATCTGATAAGATGCTGGCAATTAGAATACAATGATTAAGAAGATTAGGGGTGTTTCAAGAATTTAATGTGTACTTGATCATAATGTATAAAACTTCAGTTTCTTTTTTCTTTTCCTCAGGATTCAGGGAGATTTTATTTTCATTATTCTAAGAAATGAAATTGCTTATATATCTTAAGTATATTAAACGGTAACACCCCAGAGCTCAAGCTGTTAGATTTATGAGTTCCATAACATGGACTATAAAGGAAGGTCAGATTTTAATCATCAGGAAACTTGTACACATGGAAGGAGAATTTCTGTAAGATAGATATTACCTCTGGGCAATGGTTTGCATTTCCTTTCACTTGCATGGTCCAAGTTGTCTTCCAAATTTTTCATATATATCGTGGGCAAAACATGAAGGGTTTTTAGGTAAAATGTTAATTGAGAGAAAGAATATATTTGTTACTATGTGATAATGAGCACTGGTTAAGACAGGAGTGGCTGCACCTCAGTGTGAAAACAGACATGTACATCAGCTACAACACACAAGCAAAAAAATGCTTTTACCTTATGTGACAAAATGAGAGAAAGTAAGGCATAGCAAGAAAAAAATAAGGCCTAATGTTGTTGTTGTTATGTGCCGTCGAGTCGGCCCCGACTCATAGCGACCCCTCCTTGGGTTTCCGGAGGCAGTATCACTACGGAAGTAGGATTGCCCAACCTTCCTTCCGAGGAGTGGCTGGTGGGTTTGAACCACCAGCCTTCTGGATAGCAGTCAAGTACTTTTAGCCACTATGCTACCAGAGCTCCTAAGGCCTAATAATTAAGCACAAAGATTCCCAAACATTACTGCCTTAAATCAATAATTTGGCCCCTATGAGCTGTGTAACTTTAAGCAAATCAATGAACTGTTCTCTGCATTAGTTTTCCAAGTCTAAAGAATGAATAATAATAGAAATATATCATAGATTTGTTATGAGGACTAAATACATGAAAAATACTTAGAACAGACATCAACACATGCTCATATTGTAATATGACTTTAAAACTTCTGAACTACTGTTCATATTTTGGCAACTCAAAATATTTCTCCTGGTATAATATTTCTTAGCTGAAATTGACATCTTAAAAGGGTAAGATCATGTTCTTGATTGGAGTTGGCATTTTATTTGGACTGTAAGTTAACTTACATGTGTGGTCTAAAGGAGTAATATCAGATGTTAAGAACATAAATAAAATGAAGTCCAAAGTTGCAACTGTAATCCACAACACTTTGCAAAAGTTAACTTCCCCATTTGTAAGATAAGAATGTTTAGAACCCATGTTACAGATCAGAGGGTTTGTCACAGAATCACTCATGCAATTTTTTAAATATACATATGGTAGAACTCTTTCGCTGCTTAATTGCATCTGAATCTGGGGTTGAGGTAGGGCAATGAGGAACACTAGGTGTGTGCATATTAGGACTCTTTACTGGCTAATCTAATTTGCATCATAAATCATTGTTCAATTATTTTTAAGGTTCATACTAACTGCATTATTATATGACGCTAATGATTTGAAAATTAAAACACCACCTAAAGCTAGTTTAAAAGCAGTCTTGGTATCTTGTCTAATCAATTATTTTAATTAAATCCCAAATGATCATAAATTGTTCTATGAATTAGATCCTTCCATGGAGAAAATTAGAACAGGGAATAACTAAAACAGGGAAATAGTGACAACATGCTCTCCCTCCCTTACCAGTAACTTCTTGCCTGCCAAACCTCTCACTGCAAAGACACCTGGAAATCCTTGCAGGATGTACTAGCTACTTAATTTAATTTTCACCAGCTTCAGTCAAACCATTGAGAATGGTTGAGTTTTAGGCAGTATATATTTTTTTAAAAAAATTTACCCAGACATTGTAAAATCAAATAGCGAAATTCAGACTAACGACTGAGAAAAATAAGTGGACACATGTGAACTTACACACAGGCTCTGCCTCCTGATATTGGCAAAGGGGTCACTGTAAGCTGAAAGCAAAACATGATCAGCCTGATCCAGAAAGCTCTCTTTCTTATTGTAGATGTCATATATACAGTTGGAGTGAACATAAAAAACACATTTCATTTTCTCCCAGTGAAAGTCAATAAACAATGAAGATTTTTTTCCCCCTATGGCTTACTTTGATTTCTTCATATACAACCAGTAGACGACACCAGCAACGAGGGCAGCAAGGAGGAGTCCAACGACGATTCCCACAATTAGCTTTGCCTGGTCATTCACCTTTTCTCTGTTTTCATCTATAACAAAGAAGAAAAGTCCATGCAATTACAGACAATGCCAAGGATTTCTGCAAAGAAGGCAATCTAGTTGCTACTTACAAAACATGACTAAGGGTTATTCTATGATTAATATGCAAACTTTACTTGTGATATTAAAGGGTAAAATTCTAACATTCTTACTACCTTGTCACATTTGCTCTTTTAATTCAAGCCAAATTTGTGGAGAGCTTAGATAATTACTGATACACTAATAATTCATAAGTCTTGAGCTCATCGACAAGGAAGAAGAGTCGGCAGCATAGTACCTACCACTTATTTCGTCTGTCTCATCGTGTTCTGGAATACTTACTGAAATGAAAAATGTTAATATGAAATTAAAAACAAAATTTGTTGATATATGAAAGTCACCTTTACCACTATAGTATGATGTAATAATACTCAAATATAAAGTATCTATTCTACAGCTAAGAAAAATAACTGTACTTAATAGAGCATGACTCCTCTACAAAGAAATTAATCTTGCTTCAAGAAAAGGAAAGTAGATAAAACAGCAAAGGCATTAATCTACCATAGAAAATTTCACAACTGACAAGCTGTAGTATTAATCTGAAATCCATATTAATTTCCCCACTATCTACCTCTTTTAATAGTACTTTGCTTTTTAAGAGAAACTCATCACCATATATGAAAATCTACAATGCAGTCTTTCTCAATTTTGTTTTCTTCCTGTCCCAATAAAGGAGAATTCACTTTCCTCCTTTAGTTCTGGAACTTATACCTAGAGAATTTCTCAAAGTGACAGAGATAGAGTTTAAAACTGGGACTGTGTCAGAGGTGTGATATTTGTGAAAGTTCTCCAAATGACTCTGATAACCTATATCCTGGGCCCATGGTAATAATCACTGCTGTCATGGATTATCATCTGATATTAAACTACATAAAGATTTCTTAAAGTGTGGTCTATGGATCCTTATAGAACTTCCTGTGATATTTGTTAAAATGCATATCTGGTATTTCATCTCTCTTCATTCATACTAAATTGGAATCCCAGGAAGAGCTTACTGAATTTGAAAACTACTGTATTAAATGTTGATCAAGCCATTGCAAGGTCTAGAAAACTGAAACACCCTATTCTATGGGTTAAATAAAAAGAGAGATTAGTGTTCAGGACAAAAGGATGGGTTCCCCTAGATAAGACACATCAACACCCCCAGAATTGAATTCTGATAAGTCAATGCTATTTTAGAGTTAAATTTGTTTAGTTCTTTTTTCTTTTCAATCTGTCAGACTTTTATAATCTGTTTAGGACCATCGTCTATAGATGATTGTCATCTCTGAGCCCCAACTAATTCCTAGCCAATGTGTCCCTAACCTGCTAATGTAACATATAATATCCCAAATGGACTGAAGGATAAATATTTGGAGGATCAGTTAGCATCCTGTTCAGAGTTAATCTTTATTCTAGGCCAGAACTGATTTAAGGTTAGCATAGCAATAGGACAAGTATTGGAATTGAAAAGATGGATAATTTCACATTAAATGATAATTGTTCTCAGAAGAAGCTGCTATTAGTATGTATCACTCAGATTTTCACTCTAACAGATTTTTCCCTTTCTCTGAGATGATTTTCTTTATCTGATTTGGCTACGGCTTAAATATGACTATCACAAAAATATCAATTTCACAAATTCTCTTAGCTTTGCTACCAATCTGCTGAATGAATTCAAGCATGGGATAGTCCTGTATAAAATAAGGGTAGGATAATTACCACACAGAACTGGAATGCAAAATAATAGACTAAAGGGAATTAAAAATTTACTAAATTTAAAACTTTCAAAAATGTTTGAATTACCTCGATTTGTGTTCAAATAAAACATGGTATTAAAAAAACTCAGCATTTATCTGTTGCTGTTGGAAAATATTCCTGTACAGGATATGATCTCTGACACATAAAATATGGAATGATTCAACTATCAAGACAAGGATCATGCGATAATGGAAATCAGAGGTGAGGTGGGTAGAGGGGAACCTCGTGATGATGATACCAAATGTAAAATAAATAAATAAAACTTACCATAATGCAGAACAGGAAGATGGAACTGAAGATTTTAAACTAATGAAGAATAACTTCAAATGTTCTTACTTTTTTTTTTTTAATGCCAGAAATAAAATACTCACTAGCAGAGACATTCAAGGAGTTTACTGTTCTCTCCAGCTGGTTTTCTGCTGTGCAAGTTAATGTAACATTCTCTTCAGGAGAAATGATAATTTTACTAGAATACTTGCCATTGATATAAGGAGATTCCTCTGTCTGCAAAAAGAAGGAAGATGGATTTAGAAATGGAAATGGACTTAAAAGCATGGGTAAAAGTACTACTGAATGCAGTAGCCTAGGAATGGTTCTCTGCAGTGCTGTCTGGTGTCTGGATATGTGTGATCATCAATAATGACCAAATTGAGGCTTACATCTGTAGCAGAAAAGAAAAAAAAAAGATAAGTGAATCCATAATACGATGTCTATTTATGCTTCGATTGTTACTTCTAATAATTTATTCTTCATTACTTTTCAATACATATTCAGGTTTAGTCATTATTTTGCCATGATAGCACTTGTCTCAAAATGATTAATTAGTTATTATTCTAATCACCAATTTTCCCTCAATAAACAGGAATTTCATTGTTTGTGAATTCCATCAATGTTCTTTGCTACAGAGGTTAATTCCTTTATCTTAAACTGTTGTACCAAAGTGCATATATATGTGCGATTTGTTGTTATTGTTAGGTGCTGCTGAATCTGGTCTGACTTATTTACAGCAAAACAAAACACTGCCTGTTCTTGTGCCATTTTAATAATTGTTAAATTTGACCCCATTGTTGCAGCTACTGTGTCAACCCATCTTATTGAGTGTCTTTCTCTTTTTCACTGAAGCTCTTTACCAAGCATGATGTCCTTCACCAGGGACTAGTTCCTCCTGATAAGACGTCCCAAGTATGTGAGATGAAGTCTGGCCATCTTTGATTCTAAGGAAAAATCTGGCTGTATATCTTTCACAACATATTTGTTCATTCTTTGGCAAGGCACAGTATATACAGTATTCTTTGCCAACATCATAATTCAAATGAATAATTTCTTTTTCTAAAAAAACCCAAACCAAACTTACTGCCATTGAGTCGGATCCAACTCATAGAGACCACTCCTTGGGATTCAAGGCAGTATCTCTACATAAATAGATTGACCAACCTTCCTTTTGAGGAGGAGCTGGTGGGTTTGAACCTCAAGCCTTCTGGTTAGCAGTCAAATGCCTGAGGCACTATGCCACCAGAGCTCCCTTATCCATTGTCTGGCTTTCACATGCATATGAGGTGATTGAAAATGTCATGGCTTGGGTCAGGCACATCTTAGTCCTCAAAGTGATGTCTTTGCTTTTGAACACTATAAACAGGTCGTGTGCAGCAGCTTTGACCAATGCAATACATAGTTTAATTTCCTGACTGTTGATTCCATGGGTGTTGATTGTGGACCCAAGTATTCTTTATGTTGAGGTGTACCATATTGAAGTGTGCAGTTTTTGATCTTCATCAGTAAGTGCTTTAAGTCCTCTTCACTTTTAGCAAGAAAGGTTGTGTCATCTATATATCATAGGTTGTTAATGAGTTTTCCTCCTATCCTGATGCTGTGTTCTTCTTCATACAATCTAGCTTCTCAGATTATTTGATCAGCATACAGATCAAATAAGTATGAGGAACAGCTACAACCACAATGCACACACTTCCTGATTTTAAACAATAAAGTATCCCCTTGTTCTGTTCAAATGACTGCACTTGGTCTATGTACAGATTCGTCATGAACACAAGTAAGTGTTCTGGAATCCACATTCTTTCCATTGTGATCCATAATTTGTTATGATCCACACAGTTTAATGTCTTTTCATAAACAATAAAACACAGGTGAACATTTTTCTGTTATTCTCTGCTTTCAGCTAAGATTCATATGACATCAAAATGATATTCCTCATTCTATGTCCTCTTCCAAATCTGGCTTGAATTTCTGACATTTTGCTGTCAATATATTGCTGCAACTGTTTTGCAAATATCTTTAGCAAAACTTTACTTGTGTGGGATGTTGAGGATATTGTTTGATAATTTCTGCATTCTGTTGGATCACCTTTATTTGGAACAGACAAAATATGGATCTCTTCCAATCAATTGGTCAAGTAGCTCTCTTGCAAATTTCTTTGCATAAATGAGAGAGAGCTTCCAGTATTCATTTGTTGAAACATCTCAAAAGGTATTCATTCCATCTGTTCCTGGAATCTTGTTTTTCACCAATTCTTTCAGTGCAGCTTGGACTTCTTTCTTCAATGTCATTGGTTATTGATCTTATGCTACCTCCTGAAATAGCTGAACACTGACCAGTTCTTGTTGGTACAGTGACCCTGTGTATTCTTTCGATCACACCTTGATGTTTCCTGCATCATTCAATGTCTCGCCCATAGAATCCTTCAATATTGCAACTAGAGGCTTGCATTTTTGCTTCAGTCCTTTTCAGCTCAAGAAATGCAGAGCTTATTCTTCTCTTTTGGTTCCCTAACTCCAGGTGTTCACATATTTCATTACAGTACTTGCATTTGTCTTTTCAGGCCATCCTTCAAAATCTTCTATTCAGTTCTTTTACCTCATCAGTTCTTCCATTTGCTTTATCTACTCTATGTTTAAGACCCAGTTTCAGAGTCTCATTTGACATCCATTTTAGTCATTTCATTTTTCCTGGTTTTATAATGACCTTTTACTTTCTTCATGTATGATGCCCTTGATGTCATCCCACAAGTTATCTGGTCATTAGTCATTAGTGTTCAATGAGTCAAATCTATTCTTGAGATGGTGTGATATATTCAAGATCATACTTTGTCTCTCATGGACATGTTTGAATTTTTTTTCAGCTTCAACTTGAACTTGCATATGAGCAACTGGTGGTTTGCTCTGCAGTTGACCCCTGGCCTTACTGATGATATTGCGCTTCTCTATCGTGTCTTTTCACAAATGTAGTTGATTTGATCTTGGTATATCTAAGTGCATATGTATCCATGATTTGCTAATGGTTAAGGCAAACCACTTTTTTTTTCTGAATTTCCTGCTAAGTTCAGAAGACTCTTTTTCTTTAAGTGACTAGTTCTCTTTCATTTGATTTTTATGAGGTGTTAATGAAAGCAATTACTGCATTCAATTTCTCCAAATTTAATGAATATTTCACTTTGATCTCTTTTGTAGGCCAACTTGACTCCTAAATGCATCACCACTTAAGCAGATAAGTTCCTGTGCTCTTTTCTCAATCATATTATACTCATCACATCCTAAACTTTTCTCTATATGCTTTTTCCTCAAATACATTGTAAGTACCTTGAGGACAAGAGCTAGTCTCATGCTTTGGAATAAATCCTGGAGTATGTGAGTGAGTTATCTAGCAAAGGCAAACTAATAGATCCACCATGTGATTGAGGAGGGAACAAATAAAAGATAATGCATGGGTCAGTACAAACCTAGAACAAGAAAAATAACACACCACCTAGTGGGAGAGACTCAATGCTTCTCCATGACAGTGAAGAATGGGCATTATAATTTGAATCCTCATAGTACATTCATGTGCTATTTTTCCACTTTGATTAAGATTTTTGATATGGGTTTCTCATTGAGTCTTAGTTTTTGTTGCTTTTATCTTCATAAAATGCTTTTGTTCATTTTTGGGATGGTCTTTTAAATCTTTGTATCCCTTCACTCATCAAATATTTATGGTGTGCTTATTTTCCTATTTTCTATGCTGTTGTTATCCCTATATAAGGTCATTTTTTTCAGCAACTATCAATTAATTGAACTAAATCACAAAAGTAATAGAGTAGAAAAGAACAAGTCATTTTTGATGTTAAAAAATAGATCTGTAAGTTGCCATTTAAAAGTGGTTCAGGTCTTTTTTCTCAGTCAAGAAAACTGTATTTCCTCAGTGTTGAATAGACCAAGGCTTCCTTCTTTTACATTTGTATTTCTTGTATTTCCATCATATCATTTGCTTCAGTTGTGCCTATACTTTGGAAGCTTTCCATATCTGAAGTCATATATTTCAACTGGATCCAAAGCTGGGATGGCAGCTCCTAAGGTTTAAATAATCAAATGACACCTCTGGGTGGACCTCAAGAGTCTCTATGTGGCAGGGGGGTGGAGTTCCAGCAAGATGGCAGACTAGGCAGAAAGGCTGCACAGACCCGCTTCAACAAAGAAAAGGAAAACCAATTAACACAGACACAGAAGATAATCTTGGACCCCTGAGCCTTGAAGGGAAGGATATAGAAGTGGACTAAACCCCAACTAGCAGAAGAATTTG
>NW_006921753.1:7148321-7148946 GCF_000298275.1 Orycteropus afer afer
CAAGTGCTTTAGCCACTATGCTACCAGAGCTCCTAAGAATTAACCTAAAAATCACCTTGCTAGCCAGGGATTGCACAGAGAACTGTACACGGTGGCTGGGGAACAAATGGAGAAGGTGACGAGAAAGTGGGCTGAACTTGGACTTTTGCCGATCCGGAGGACGCTGCCATTTTGAAGGTTTAAAAAGCAGCTTGACTATTTTTGATATTTAAAGAGACAACACTCTTGCAGATTTCTGGGGCTTAAGAACACATTCTGCTTTCCAGCAACTCCAAGGACACTCGGGACCTGCAAGACTGAAAATGTACGACGTTCCTTTATACTCTTATACCCCACACCTGCTTGATGAATGGAGGTGTGGCCATCCCCACTCCCCCCTACCTTCTGGGCCTACAGGAACTCCATCACAGTCTGTGTGCTCAGCCTGGGTGCCCTGCCCTGTCCTCCACCGATTATTTTATTTTTCTCTTTTTTTATTTTTATTTTTTTCTTTTTTGCTTTCTTTTTCTGGTGCTCAGTTTGCTTGTATTTGTCTGTTTTAAAACAACTAATATTATTAATACTGTTGTCCTTTTTACTATTATTCTTAATCTTCCCCTACCAGGTCCTAGTTTTCAGCATTTTT
>NW_006921753.1:7149046-7175357 GCF_000298275.1 Orycteropus afer afer
AGGACATTATGCTGAGTGAAATAAGTCAATCACAAAAGGACAAATATTGTATTAGTCCGTTATTGTAAAAGTTAAGGGAAGGTTTATCTATAGAAAGAAATTTTCTTTGTTGGTTACCAAGAGTGGGAGGGGAGGGGTGGCTGTTGATAGAGATAAATATTGATATGGGTGAAGAGAAGGGCAATGTACCAAATGTGAGTGACCAATATGGCAGCACGGAGGATGAGAAAGATATAGAGAGGTACATGGGAGGTACAGACAACAAATATTAACCATTTTGCACATACAGTACTCCATTGTCAGTGAAGGCAAATATGAGTATATGGGTGGATAGATGGGTAGACAGGCTAAACGATTAGGTGTGTCTATGAAAAGGGGAGTGTATCCAAGAACTTATATAGGGTTGGCAGACAATGGTCCCATAAGTTTATGTGAATGATCAGTATTCCCAGGTGTATGGTAGAGCTAACAAGGGGCAAGGTTGTGGTCATGGCTTGGTCACAGCCAGCTACCCAGAGGGACCAAGTAGTTGAACCTGTGGACTTGGGACCATAGTCGCAGGGGACATCAAGCTCAATTGGCATAACGTACTATACAAAACATTATACCACCTCCTACTTTGGCAAGTAGCGACTGGGATCTTAAAAGCTAGCAAGCTGCCATCTAGAGGCAACGATGGGTCTCTCCTCATCCAGAGCAAAGAAGAATGAAGAAAACCAAAATTCATGGAAACAATTAGTCCTAGCAACTGGTACTCCATCCGATCTGCAGCCTATATGACTGTGAGACCAGTAGAACTAGATGGTGCCTGGCTACCACTGTCATACACTTGAAAGGTGATCTATGTAGGAGATCCTTGATAGAGGGGGAGAACAATGTGGAACAAAACTCAAAATCATTTGGAGAAAAAAAAAAAAAGGTGGGGACCAGGTTTACTGGTCTGATAGAGCCTGGTGCAACCACTGAGACTATGGCTTGTAGCTGCCCTTCAGGTCTGGAATTGAACCCACACCTGTGGTTTTCAGCCAAACAATAGACAGGCATATGAGTTAAACATTTACCTCAAGTAGATACACTCCTAGGAGAGAACAATCATGGGAGAACGAATAGGTGCTTATGCACAGCAAGACAGTTCAGGGGGCAGGAGTGTATGGAGGGATGGACACTGGGAAGAGGTAACTATGAGGAGGAAGTGGGAGGGGAGCTGTTGCATTGTGGTAAACTGTGGTCAATAACATGAGACAAAGTATATGTGAACTGCTGTATGGAAAGTGAATTTGCTCTGTAAATCCACCCAAATCACAATAAAGAAAAAAAAAAAAAAAAAAAAAGTCTCTATGTGGGTGGACTGAAAAGATGATACATGACAACTGTTGTGAGAAAACAGAATTAACATGTTTGTCAGTAATATAATCAGTTGGGAAATTTCATGGGGTTATAGGTCTGAACATCCAGTGACAAGCCAGATCCTTATCCTTTTTGGTCAAAGAGTTAAAGGTAAAAGAAAGTAACTGGTACAAGATATAATTTCTTAGGCCACTTTACTATAGATAAAACGTCCTGTCAAGTTTACAAATAATAAAGTTTGGTTTATGTTCTCTTTTGTTCAAAGGTCCTAGATACTATATATTTAACTCATCTTATTTTGGTCCAAGCCTTGGCACCAAAAAATCAGACCATATGTTCATTAGCCTTGACTGTGTTCTTCCTGACCTCCAGGGCCCAGTTTTCAAAGAGAGATGTCCTTTAACATGCTTAAGTAAGCAAAGTAATGGAAGCTACTTAAACTCAGATGTGTAAGTTTATGATGCAGAAAAGTGTATACTTTAATGTTTTAATCACTGAAGTTTAAAAAATTAATGACCATGGAATAATATTCAATTTACATTCTTTTGTAAACAAATACTGACAAAACATAGTAGTTCTTCCATCTCCAGGACCTTGGACTTCAAAATTTCTCTTTGAATTATGTTCTTTTGGGAAAATTAAGACATTAGCATGAGCTCCTTCTGAGAACATACTGAGGATTTCATGTTGTAACAAACCAGGCTAGAGTTTAGGTACTTAAATAAGACCCCCTCTTGGACCAGATGCAGCAGGTAACAAGAAGACAAATACTTGCTTGGTTTATGACGCTTCCACTGCCAGTAATTGTCCACTGTATAGCTGGCTTTGGAAAACCTTCCACATGGCAGGTTATTGTTTTAGACAGTCCACTGGGATCCGTTTTCTTTGTCATTTTGATTTGAGGTTTTCCTAAAATATCATTACGATTAAAATAGGGTGTTAAACTGAGATCATAAAAGAAATGAAAAATCAAATTTTCAAAGAGAACGTTTTGAAAGAATTGCTGTCCAAGGACTTTATTACCTTCTACAACAAGAGTCAATGACTCTCTTTTCTTTAGTCCTTCAATCTCTTGCAGAGCAGTTTCACAGACATAGTTTCCAGCATCCTGATATCGAAGACTAGAAAATGATGGGCTAGATCGAAGCCTGATGTTATCCTGATTAAATGAAAGATGAATTACTTCACAGGGCACAATTATAACCCTGCATGTTCTTATTAGCTAATACTTATATCTAAGACTATTCTTCATTAGAAAATAAAAGCTTTTTTTTTCTTCCTTTCTTAAATTTAAATGCTTTCAAAAATGGATTTCCTTTTTCCTATATAGTTTTGGAGTCAGACATATCAGAGCTGTATTTTAGGCTCCTCTTTTATTAATAATTTGGAGGATGTTCATAAACTTCTCAGACTCAGTTTCCTTATTAGAGAATTGTGGTAATAATTTTACCATATATAATTGTTATGAGAACTTAAAAAAGTAACTAATGTGTTTACATTAAAGAAAGTTCTTAGTAACTCTCATTGTAGAAGATGTCAATGGTCTTAAGTAACAGACATGGAAATTTGTGGTCTGTATGGTATGTAACTTGTAGTATATAATCAAAGACAAGTCTAAAGGTCTGAAAGTTATTTTATATGATACAATTATCAAGATAAGGGATCCATTACTGAGTCATGACAATTATAGCAAGAATGCTTTTTCTAAGAGGTCTTTAATAACAGATTAGTAGCCTAATGCCTATCAACAATAGATATGTGATGCTTAATTTAATAATTACTTGATATACAGAGAATAATCATATCTATTTTACGTAGACTTCAAATACTCCTAAACAGAAAACCAAACACAATCAGTAACACTAACTCCCCATTGTAGTAGATGTCAGTGGTCTAATTAAGATTGTGTCATATTTGTCCACTATGCTTTTTTTACCATTTTCCATCAACTAAAAAGCAATTTTGAAAATAACTACTGACATTAAAAAAAAAATCAGTTGTCATTGAGTGGATTCTGATATATGGTAACTCCATGTGTCTTAGAGAAGAGCAGTTCTCCATAGGATTTTCAATGGCTGATTTTCTGGAAATAGATCAACAGATCTCTGGATGGACTAGAACCTTCCACCTCTAGGTAGCAGCAAAGCATGTTAACCATTTATTTGCAAGACTTAGGAGCTCAGATGGCATACTGCCTAAGACATTTGACTGCTAACCAGAAGGCTGGCAGTTCAAATCCACTACCCACCCCTCAGAAGGAAGTTGGGCAATCTATAGAAACACTGCCTCAGAAGCCCAAGGAGGGGTCGCTATGAGTCAGATCTGATTCAATGGCAGTGAGTTAGGTTTTGGTTTTTTAGGGACTCCACTAGAGCCATTAAAAACAGTGACTACAGGCAACACAGAACCTGGTTTAGCAAAAGTGAACTTAGTTTCTCTAGAGCTATAATAAAACACATTATTATTATAATGTATTCATATGATTGCTGATTCATTACCTAAAACCTGTCTAGCACTTTGACCATTGACTGCTAGAAATAAGTTAAATATGCTGCCAAAAGAGAGCCACATTAATTGGAGTGAATAAGAAGTTGGGATGGGGTAATGAGAGTGTGGCTGAAAACAAAAATCAAAACAAAACCCACTGCCATCGATTGTATTCCAACTCATAGTGACCCCAGAAGTAGATCACCTCATCTTCCTCTTGAGGAGCAGCTGGTGGGTTTGAACTGCCTACCTTAGGTTAGCACCTGAAAGCATTATCCACTACACCACCAGAGCTCCTTGAGAGTGTGGATAATGAAAGTGAAAAAAGAAATGAGCTCTAAGAGGAAGAAAGGAATAACCAGAGGAGCTTGTATTAAAAGGAGTCAAAAAGGAACAATAGAGTAATATAAAGTAACTTATATCTTCATTAAGGAGAAATTCTTGTAATTAAATTCTCCAAAAATTTTCCAATTTTCATAGAGATATTTTCAAACCCTATTTCAAATTGTTTGTGATGGGCCACAGTCAAAACCTTTTCCTTCAGTGAAAACCCCACCTCATATCACTAATTACCAATCTTACTTTATTGTGCTAAAGATACAGCAGTGCTTGGGTCTCCAGGTTATGGCTTACATTTCAGACAATTGCAAGTCTTTAAACACTTACTCAGGAAATATTGACTAACCTCTAGTATGTTCTAGGCATTCTGCTATGGCCCAGGAAGAAAAGGGACCTTACTTTCTAGATGCTCATAATCCAGTGGAACATGATTCAGAAATTTAAGAACAGTTTCAGTAGCAGAGAGGCAGAAAGGTTCTGGACTGGAGCATAACTCAGGAAGGCCTGAGCTCATGCCTCTATTCTATCACTTATGAGCTTCCTGATTTCTCTTGCTGAATTTCTTTAGGAGTTACATGGAGAAAATGATAAATAAACTACTTATTTCAAGGGTTATTATAATCATAATGTGAGAATTTTGTAGCTTAAAGCATAATGTAAATTGTTAAGTCCTAAAGTATGTAACAATAAGTGTATTGTTTGTATGTATAAATAATTATACATTGTGTGTATGAATAATTACTTAGTATATATGCATAATTAAAGTAATCCCCCAAAATTAGTTTCAGAGCATCAATTATGGATATCACACTATTATTGACTACCTGCAAAACTGTGTTGCAACTTGATTTGCATTACTAGAGGATATTGAGAGATAGAGTGTGTGAGTGTGTTTGAAGATGAATGTGGTGTATACACATATTATCCATGAATATACATTTTTGGATACAATATATAATAAGATGCAAAAGAAACCTAAAAAGGAATCATCTCTAATAGCAAGGTATTGCCAAGGAATATTACTTACTTTCATCCACACTACAGTTGCATTCCTACTAGCAGATACTGTGCATGATACAGGCAAGGCATCACCAACCTGCTTTGTTACTTCCCCACTTGGATTTAAGGATAAATCCAAATCTGTGAAGCAGAAAATTTGTTTGAAATGCAAGCTCCAGCAAAGTAAAATAGGCAAAATATTCTGAAGAAGAAAAGGTGAAGAAAAAAAAATCCATCTAGCTTGCATTGAAAATTCAGAGCTGATTTATGTAACTGAAGTAACTGGTCTAGAGCATAATCAGCCTAGGTTTTCAAGTCAGCTTTGATGTCAAGTTGAACGAGTAACTGGTCAATCTAATCCATTATGCATTTATTTGCAGTTAATATGATTGCTGTTTCGACTGCATAGAATTATTCCCCTAGGGTCCATCTCCACAAGGAAAAAAAATCTTAGATCACTTTTGGAATAAAATAGAGAAGATGATGACAAGAAAATATTATACTTAAAATACCATAAAAAGAGTTGGTAAGGTGTAACATTAGATAATCAAGTATGTTTAGACAGCAGGTGATAAATGGTAAAACCACAGGATAGTCGATGTGTTTCTTCACAGAAAATCAAGTGTAAGAGTTAAATATTTTAACAAACCCATATCACTCCATTCCCCATGCAATTAAAAGTTTAAATAAGATTTATTGTTAAGTACACTATCAGAAGATATGATTTAATAGAGTACAGAGTACAGACACATTTAAGGATATAGACTCTTTCATATGGAAAATAATTTCTATATAAATATTACTGTTATATTATGATGTGTATGAGGAATATCCAATTCAATTTAACAAACATTTATTGTACAGCTAGTATGTACCATGCATTGAAAAGAGATATAGAGATGAATAATATGGTTACAATTTAATGACATAGAGCAATAAGTATTCAACTGACTGTAATACAAAGCAGTACAAAATAAGTATCTAGTAGCAAACCTGGAACAGATCAGAAGCTCAATCAATATTTGTTGCAAGCTTAAAGGAAGTGAAATAAAAGAGGTATAAGCAAAGACCTACGGGAGTGCATGGTGTAAAGCCTAGAACTATGGTTCAATATAATGTCGTTACATCTGTTGGAACTGGGAGGGCCTTGAATGGCTTAACCATTAAGTTCCCTTCCCAGATTTACCCCCTTGACTAAGTTCCTCTAACCAAATAACCATCCTTATCAATAGCACCAAGTGTATATTCCTTATCCCTGATGGGTTTCAGTTCCCTGCACCCCTGCAGAATTATTCAAACAAGTCAATCATCATTCTGTGGGAACCAGGAGGCATCCCATCTTCTTTATACCTACTAAACTTGCTATCTCTGGTTGTTCATTCTTTACCTGAATGAAAATCTTCTGTGACCTTGTTATCCTCTTCCTCTGGGCCATGAGTATATCTGAACTAATGAGCTGTTGACAATCTAACGGGTGTGCTAAGTCATCCTCATAATCCTGGGGTAGGAATCTATGTTGTTGTAATTGTTGTTATATGCCATCAAGTCAGATCTGACTCATAGGGACCCCTCCTTGGGTTTCTGAGGCAGTACCACTACTAAAGTAGATTGCCTCATCTTCCTTCCAAAAGATGATTGAAACAGACTGTACAGAACAGAGTCAAGCTGGGATTCAAAGTAGTAATTAGGGCTTTGTATGTTGTTGTTTGTTGTTTTGTGCCCTCTAGTCGGACCCGACTCATAGCGATCCCTCCTTGGGTTTCTGAGGCAGTATCACTATGGAAGTAGATTGTCCCATCTTCCTTCTGAGGAGTGGCTGGTGGGTTTGTACCAACAGCCTTCTGATTAGCAGTCAACTGCCTTAGACACTATGCTACCAGAGCTCCCAAGGCTTTGTATAAGAGGTAGTATATCTGTCCATCGCCCCCAATGTTTGAGAAGAGCTATGATAAGCAGAGATGTAGGAAAAATTCCTGCCTACAAAAAGGCAAAAGGAAAATAGAGTTTGGGTGATGTCACAATAGTAAGTAATCTAGTATAACTGGTGACAGCTTGGAAAATAAACCTACACAATGAATTGACTTAGGACTGCAAAGGATCTTGGTTACTATACTAGGATTTGGGACTGTGCTAGTGGGGATTTGTCATTGCACCTCTTCTGCTACTTCTCAGTTGTATGTGTCATAAAAATAATTTATTAAAAATTTTAAATACTGCTTTTTTAATGCTTCTCTTTTGTCCTAGGCTATAAGCACTATGAGTATAGGGATGATGGCATGATTTGTCACTGTTGTATCTATAGTACCTGCCATAGATGGTGGGCTTTCAAAAATTATTGTTGAATGAATTAAGGGAAAAATTCTGCTTTCTCAGTTTTACATGAATTACCTACACAGTTCACCATTTCATATGGAAGTGATGTTTTCTGAGAATAATTGAGTAAATTATATCAAAAACCAAACTCGCTGCCATCAAGTCGATTCCAACTCATAGTGACCCCCATTAGGTTTCTGAGGCTGTAAATCTTTGAGAAGTAGATTGCTCCATCTTCCTTCCACGGAGCAGCAGGTGGGTTTGAACCACTGACCTGCTGGTTAGAAGTCAAATGCCTTATCCACTATGCCACTAGAGCTCCTTGAGTAAATTATATTTGGATGAAAACATTTATTCAGTGTGCGTTTGAAGACTGCATTAGGTAGAAAGTTAACTTGACAATGAGTAGATAAAATAAGTGATTTTAATGGATGGGGATGACCTGTAGAGACTTTGATAAAGAATCTAGAGGTGTGTGAATTTTCAGAGGAATAGTAGATGTTTCATCAGCAACTAAAAGCTCTCATGAGGTCTCTTCTGTAACCTCTTGTAGGCATGCATTGTGTTTCTCTACTCAAACTCCCTTTAGTCACACATGGAAAGGAAATAAGTCTTCTTTTTGGAAAACAAAAACAAATGGGCAAGGATTTTGTGTTTTCTTTTTATATAATTTAGAATAAAGCATTGATTTACTTGCAATACATTTTTTTCCAGTTTTTAACAAGCAACAAAATTCTTAAATCTTTAAGGTTGCAGTCTACCTGTCAAAACAGAAATTCATTTCTAGAAAAGCACTGAAAGTCAACTAAACTGCTTCATTCTTCTGTTTAATTGTATTTTCTATCACTGATGATCACTGAGGTACTATGTGACTATATTCAAGAACTTTGCCTTATAAGCCTGCCACCTATGCCTCCCTGTCTGATCTACAAATAATAGATACAAGAGCTCTCTCATTTCAGAACTCCATGTGGCTAGCATATTTTAAACAAAAGTAAGTCATACCATCTCCCAGGCACTGGATTATTGGTTATTGACACAAAGATCTCATGAAAAATGATATCAGAGAACTATTCCACAGGAAATTCTATTTGCTAGCTATATTCCCTCACTTCATTTTTTTTTTTTCCCCCATGAACATCCCTGGGCAAATGGTCCCATGATTGACTGGTCCTCAGAGAAAAAGCAGCACTGTTGTTATTCTGAGAGGTCATTGTTTTCTCTGTAACTAGCCCCTGATGGCAGACACATTCAGATTCATGCAACATGAATATAGAGCAAACAGAGAAATGGCCTGGCTGTGAACATTTTTTAAAAGACCAATGTTTTCACAGAGCTCCCCAGAGTATGTTCTCAACATCAAACCTTCACAAGCAACCATCTGGTTCCAATATTCCCAAAAGTACCTCCTTGTATCTCCCTCGAAGTTTTGGCTCCTTTTGTACATGTTTTTCAAGCATTATAGATATAGTGAAAGAATAAGAACCATTACCCCAGGGCGATTTCTAAAGTCTCTTTCAATTTTTTTTTTCCACCTGGCTTATTTATTCAAAAAGTAAGCATATTTAATTTGATTGTGTATTATACACAGAGAGCCTACTTTCAGTGCCAAACCTATCTGTATGTTTGCAGAAGCAATCTTTACTAGTGACATTGCCCAAATGCAGATGCTCCTGGTAGAGTGCTACAATAATTTACCAGTAAACTTATCATGTCTACTCTCTTCCTCTAATCCTTCCTTCATTCTGCTGGTAATGATAGTGTAATGCCAGCTTAGCTATTTACGGCCGTCTTATCAGGGGAAAATTACTTCTCTATGCCCCCATTCCCTCATTTTATTCCCTATATCACAAGAATTATACCTTTATTAAAGCTTCCTTTTAAGTTTCAAAAGTTAGGGTGCAAAAGTTCTTAAAACAGTGCACAGCATGTAATAAAGGAACAAATAAATCCTCAGTAAATAATAGTAGAGGTAGTTCTATTGGTATTATTGTTGCTGTTATTGTTTTACTTATGAAGCTGAACGTCATTACTCTAAAGCCACATGATTACCCTGCATAAAAATTTTCCACATTTCCCTTTAGGTTATAACTTTTTGGATGCATCAAAATCACCTGTGAAGATTTTTCTGAAATTTGTTTTTGGCTTTAAAACAATAAAGATTTAAGTCTCTTTCAATTTTTAAACAAAGAAAGATCTGACACTCAATGGTATTATAGTGGGTCATGTCTAGAGGAAATCTTAGCAATGGTACTTTGGAGCAAAGGAAGTATTAGAAAATTTGACCTATACCTCCAAGCAGAAGTGACACTTGCTCAGGGCAATCTGTGCATTCCTAATGTCCCCAGGAGACAGTCCAAATCGATTTCTTATTTCCATGACACCCTTCTTTAGGTTCATCAATAATAAAGACTGTCATGAATTACAAAATAAAGAATTCAAGTAAAATAAATTCTGTTTTTTTCTACCACACTGGGGTAAATGTAATTTAAATATATATATATATATATGGAGAGAGAGAGAGAGAGAGAGAAATTAAAAACAGATTAAAAAAATTAATAAAAGAGGATATTTGGGGTGATTTTGAAGAGATTGAAAATTTTTAATCCTTTTGGCTAATGTCCATTTAACCAATTCATAATGTTTAGTGGTCTCTCTACTCCTCTTCTTAGGTGCTCTCATCACACAGTGGTTAAAGCAGTTGGCAGCTAACCTAAAGATCTGTGGTACCCACCAGGCACTCCCAGGGAGAAAGATGTGTCAGTCTGCATAACTAAAGATTTACAGCCTTGGAAACTCTATGCTGCTGTTGTTGTTTTGTGCTGTCTAGTCAGATCCGACTCATAGCGACCCCTCCTTGGGTTTCCTTGGCAGTATCACTATGGAAGTAGATTGCCTAACCTTCATTCTGAGGAGTGGCTGGTGGGTTTGAGCCACCAACCTTCTGGTTAGCAGTCATGTGCCTTAGGCACTACGCTATCAGAGCTCAGAAACTCTACAAGGCAGTTCTACTCTGCCCTACAGGATCACTGTGAGTCAGAATTGTCTAAATCTTGAGTCAACAGTAATTTTATGTTGGGGTGATAATACTGTAGTCTAAAAAAAGATACTTCATCTATACTCTTCTGGGACAAATGCAAATCTTGTGAGCTTCAAAAATATCTAAATATTTTCTTAAAATGAATGCATTATTTCTTTAAGAACCATGTAAATAATGTATGGATGCCACAAATTGAAGAGATTCAGAAAGAGGATGGATATTTAGCACTGCCAAAAGTTGGAATTATCAAATTTGTGCAAGGTTTAAACATTACAGTGCAAACCTGGACCAAAGTTGAGCTGACTCTGTTGGTTGTCAGGGAGTCTATAGAAACCAAGTAATTTAAGAGATAGCTACCATTTACTTGAAAATATCATCAAGATAAGATAATAGGGGACTTTCAGGTGAAACTGATAATGAAGAAGAAGAAGATGACTTACAGTGAACTGTGATGGCTGTTGAAGCAATCATGCTTTTTTTGTCTATCAGGGAGCATTTGTAGTCTCCTGTTGCATTGCGCCTCACATCTGTCAATATGTAAGCATTTGAACTTCTTATTCCTTCTGGCTGGCCCTTTTGGTAAAGGCAAAATGTCAGATGATTACACTTGGTAGCTACAATGAGAACAATTATATTTCTTGATGAAGATGGTATTTTCTCAGAGAAGGAAATAAGAGGGAATGCGTTTCCTTGACTGGAAAAACAAGATTACTTGTTTCCTATTCTTGGAGAAATAATATTTTTGTTCTAAGGAAATCGAGGAGCTTATTTATATGGTATTTGTGATAGACATCTTATTGACATTATGGCTATGTTTGCATTTTAAGGCAGATTTTAAATAAAGTCCAACATTTTATTTTTATATTTATGCCCTGAGTAGCTCCTCTAAAATATCTGAGGCAACTTAAAGAAAATATGCTGGATGTCCAATTTAGGGGGAAAAAAAGGAGGTAGGGAGAAAGCAAAAAGTAAAGTAATGAACAAGAAACAAATAATGAAAAACTGAGATCAGGAAACAAATAGATTAACTAGATGCATATGTTAGCAAGAAAAGATAATCAACAGATACTGGTTCTAAAATTGAGACACAAATGTGGCTATGACATCCCTGATAGCCAAAAGGGAAACATAATTAGTTTCAAAATTTCATTTGCACATGAGACAATAACAGCATGCCAAATTTAGTAGGAGAAACAGAGTTCTGTCAAAATATAAGACTCAAAGAAATTACTTGTACTAGTCTTCTGTGTAATGTAGTGGATGATATTCAGAAACTACTGAATAATGTGGAAAATGAAATTCATAAATACATCCCTGCAGTAAATACATTATTGGCTCTATACATCCTTTAAGGAAAGGTGATGCCAAATCCAGACCAAAGAAGGCATTTCTAAGAGACAACAAGTAGCACCCTCAGACAGAACTTCCTCAGTCAGGTTCCATAGTACTATGGCATCTAGAACACATTCTAGAGGAATGTTCCAAATTATCCTTTATATGTATCATTTATCTCAGCTATGGTATGGATAAACATTGAGGAAATGGTATTTCAAGATTATAACATGCTCTGACAGGAAATGGCCCACAGCTTTATTCTATCAAGCTACAAATGATGTACAACAGAACTATCCCTATAAGAGAGGAACAGAAGTGTGTTCAGGATGACATGTGGGTAGATTTAGAATCCACATTAGACCATTCTGCTGTCATCCTTCTTTATTTTATAGTTATCTGTTTCTAAAGATCAGTTTCTTACAGCTTCTTTGGGTAATTAGACTTGAGTTTTTATAATTATGTTTTCCTGTGGTTAGTTTTTATTTTTTTCCTCTTTGTCCCTGAAACCTCAATACCGAGAAAAACAGACAACAGCACCTGCAGATACTGAAGCTTCAAAGTTATATTCTATAGGTGTCCCTTGTCCCTAAGAATAACACCTTTTCTCATTTGACCCACACAAGCACATAAATACTTAATCTCAACTAGATACCAAACAACAAAACAAAATTATAATACTCTACTCATGTATTAATACTTAAGCACTTACTGGTAAGTAAAACAAAAACTCCACAGGAGGTGGGTTACCATTTCCCAAGCATTTTAGGGTAATATTGTCCCCTTCTTTAATGGCATTTTTTGGTGGCAGCACTTGTATTGTCACTTGCTCTGTAGGATCTGCAAGAGTCACAGACGTAAGTTAACTCTTTTCATCAAATAACAAATTACTTTCTATATACACTACAAATGACTAAATTACACCCAATTTTATCAAGAAGATAGTAATGTTAATTAATTAAATGTATCTTTTTTTTTTTTTTTTAGATGGATTGAAGTTAATAGATAACTTGCCATACCAAGTACTAACCTTGGGTAGGGAAAACTATAAGGAGACAATGTTATATAAAAATGTAAAAATAAATTTCCTCTTAGCAAAATTTCTTTCACTGAGGTAGGAATTGCCATAGTCATTTTATGAGTAAGAGACCAGTTGGAACAATCTCACTGTATGATTTCATTATAAGGAAATCCAATTTTATGAATCTTACCACTTGGAAAGATAGAATCAGCTAGCAAAGCAGTGAAAGCTATTAGGCAAAACTGCACTCATATTACATAATAACACCTCATATTAAATGAAAAGAGACATGAGCTAACCAACACCAGCAAGCTTTATAGCATGCAGAAGACTAGATCTACTTTCCAAAAAATGATGCCATGAAATGAGGAAGACCCTGAACATAATCAACAGAACTGAAAATGCATTGTAAATCAGTCCTGTTCACCAGAACCAATAAGAAGCTTTCATTCTATCTTGGTCATTTTTATGGATAAAATAGGACTAAAGGGTATTCTGTAATACAGGCTACTGCTCAACAGAAGAGTGCAAAACCTACTCTAAGGAGATGCACCCCTTAGATCAATCAGCCATGAGATATCAGAGGGGCATCACTCACAAAGAGGAAAAGGTGGCAGACAGGAATGCATAGACAAGAAGGGCACAGGAAGGAGGTAGTCAAAGGGAGGAGAGGGGAGGAAAGGTTTTTTTTTTTTGTAGCCGGGGATGATAATCGGGGCCGTGAAATCAAATGTGCACAAATTGTTTAATGGAAAACAAATCTGCTTTGTAAATCTGTACACCAAGCACAATGAAAAAACAACAACAACAACCAAAAAAATCCAGTAGAGTGCAAAAGAAATTAAAGGCTGGAAAGACCACATCCAGCAAACAGAAAAGAAAAGAGGTGGTGGTGGTGTGGCAGTTGTAAGTGACCCACTTTATAATTTATCCATTAGTTGTATAATACAATGAAAAAATGAATCCTGAAATCATATAATACAAAGGTTAGTTTTAGAGAACTTTTTCCCACAAAATTTAATAACTACTGAGGCATGTGTCTATATTTCCAAACTAGTAGCACTAGAAATAATCTACCTATAAAAACTAATTTTATTATTATTTAACAAAGTGAGACATATAAGTGGTAGATTTGGGTACTTTTTTCTATTTCCTGCAGATATTAATTTATCTTTTTCAGATTAAAATGCAGAAAAAATTAAGCATTGTTGTATATTGCTCTTTATCTTTTCTCCATGCTTGTACAGTTCTGAATATTTAGCCAGAATATTCTCAGGTTAAAAGATTGATTGATTTAATATACTTCTAGTTTTGTTTTTAGAAATCTCCTCAGGTGATATGCTAGCTGGCAATCCTCAGAAATGTTAGAAATAAATTTTGTTTTGGATCTCCCATTAACCCTCCATTTTTGGGTCTCCTCACTCTTTTACATGGCTTCCTTTCACTAGTTTGGCCTGTAGTATGTCTTTACTGTACATTTGTGATCATGGCTGACACCAGAAAAGCCAGGGAACATAATCAGTCTGCATTTTTCCTCTATTAAAAATAAAAAAAAATATCCCATTTTCTGTGTCCTTTTTATGACAGGTTCTGTTCTTAATAGAGCATTGAAGAATTAAATTTTAATCATAGGTTTAATGAAGCACATTTGGGTTATAATAGTAACTTTCAGGATAATTCCCAACATGCTAAAACCAAAATTAATGATTTCTTGATCTCCTTTTGCCCCCGACATTGAATTTCACTTTGACTCTTAGTAAGTCATCATTCTGCCAGTTACTCTGGTTTTCTCCTTTGCCCTTTCTTGGTCATTCAATCATCAAGACATCATTAATAATAATTCATAATATTTTTTGCACCTGATTCTCCCCTTCTAGTTCCACTAACATCTCCCTAGTCCAGGCCCTAATTAACCTACACCTGAACCACCAACATCAAATTCCATTTGGCCCCTCTCCTTAAGCCTGTCTCCTTTTTCCTCCTTCACATATATTTTAGTTGAATAAGTCTTCTGAAATAATGTTTTTGATATTATATTAGTATCCAATATCATTCACACATAATGTCTAAAGACTGAAATAAAAATTTCTTAAACTGGTTACCTCAACTTTACTTGAATCTAGTTTTTTAATCTTATGTTGTTATTTGCCGTTGAGTCAGACCCAACTCATAGCGACCCCTCCTTGGGTTTCTGAGGCAGTATCACTATGGAAGTAGATTGCCCCATCTTCCTTCTGAGGAGTGGCTGGGGTTTGAACCACCAGCCTTCTGGTTAGCAGTCAAGTGCCTTAGGCACTATGCTACCAGAGCTCCCTTTTAATCTTATATCATTACTTTAATACCCCTCACATGATAACCAAGAGTCTATTCAATTGTTTTTTTCTCATCTATCCACCATCATTCCACCTTGTCATTCACTGATTTGTTTAGTCAATATTCACTGAACATTTATTTTGTGCACACACTCAGTTATGGGGTTATAAAATTAAGCATATTCTCTGCTCTCAAATATATTCATTACTATCAGGCACCAAACATAAAATTAAGACCATATCAACATAAAAACTGCATGTGATGTAAACATAGTGATGGTAGTCCACAGCAGCCTAAAATTTTGAAAATTTGTGGAGGAAATTACTTTGGAGCTAGATTTTAAGGGATAAATAGGTGATAGTTATATAATAAGGGGGAGATAGTGAGACTACTGGAGAAAGCAATGCAGGTAGTATTCTACAGGAGGAATTCGGAGAATAGCACATGGTTAGAGTGGAGAAGTGACAGAGATCAAGGTGTAGGTCAGGACAAGAGCAAAAAAGGGATTCATAGCATATTGCACTTGGGAGTGTAAAGATTAATCTAAGAAATCTGAGAGTCATTGAAGAATCTTAATCAGAACAGTAACCTGATCAGATTTGTGTTTTAGAAAGATATTTCTGGCAGTAACATGGAAGATAGCTTGTTTAGAGTTAGTAGAGTGAGGCGGATACACAGGAGGAATATCATTTAATAAATCACCACAGGCAATGAGAAATGGTGGCATAAACAGGCAATGTCAGATGGCAGAAATCAGAAAAATGCAAAGATTAAAGAGCTAGAATCTATAGGACTTGATTACTGACTGGATAGGTTAAGGAAAGAATGGACTAGTACTGCTATCTCAAGATGAATTCACCGTGTTTCTTTTTCTGGAATATATTCCTCTCCATTTAGCTTCCTCTTTCCCTGCTCTACTCTACTAGGTGTGGTGGCTTCCAAGTGTGGTCTTCACATCATAATATCAGCACCACCAGGGAATTTATTATAAAGTCTTGGGCCTTTTCCCATACATACTGAATCAGGAGCTCTGGTGCTGGAGCCAGAAATCTGTCAGTGTCAGGTGATTCTGGTGCAAGGTAAAGTTTAAGAATCATTGTCTTGGCTCTGAGCTTTCATGGCCCTTGGCAGAGTTGCTGTGGCACTTACCAGTTGCAAACCTGCACTGACAATTTCCTTCTGGTGCAAGTCTCTTGTTTCTCTATTGGGGGTAGTAAACTACTTGAATATCAAGCCTATGTAGTAATCCCTGGTATTTTCACTGAAAAGCTGAGTATTGCATATGCGTGCCTTCTCAGAACTCTACCAGGTGTACCCCATAGGGTAAGCCATGGTATAATAATTTCCTTTTTACTCATCCAGTGATATCTCTGCCCACCCTAGCTGACATCCATATATATTCCTGACATCCATATACATTCCTATTTTTTCTTAAAGCAATCTCTTAATTTTTGCTATCCATCTTGGTGTTCTCCTACAAAAATGATTTGTTTTCAATTGAATCTTTTTGAGCACACAAAATTCTGCCTTCACTTAGATAAATAAAAGCTTGATTTTAGATAAGCTGTATAGGCTGAAACAATATAATGTTTTGCTTTTAAATCACGTTGAAATATTTCCCAAATTTAAGGCAAAACAACCCTTTAACGTTAGGGCAAGTCTGGGTTTTCTTTCTTTCTTTCTTTTTTTCATGTGTAAGATTCTGTGCTTTGTGGAAGCAAAATAAAAAGGTTGATGAGGGAATGAGGGAATTTAAGTAAATGGAACTGAAAAAATTGAAGAGAAATAATGAGAATATTAGGACAATGTGAAATTGCAACCAATGTCAGTGATCATTATATCTAAAACTGTGGGAGAGCATGTTTTGCTGTGTATATTTTTGCCAAAAATAAAACTAGATAATAAAACAATGTAGATGAGGCACAACTCTCAAAAAGTTCTGATTATACTTCCACCTTTCTCCAGAATAGATGTAGAAGTGCTGGGTTATTCTAGAACTCATAGTAATATTATAAAACTATCTTATTCATTTTCAGCAATAACAATAGTTAAATCCTTTCTTGCATTTTTTTCAAAAACATATTTCTGGCTCTATGTTTGTGTAGTGATATATAATATTCCCGCAATATATCTTGACCTTCTTGACTTTTCTACTTTACCCATTGCATTCCCATGTTGACCTAATGATGAACATAGTACTCAATACTGAGCATTTATAATGTACAATGTAGTGTGTTATTGCAGATTTAACATCTCAATCTCTGAAGCAACACTTCAATCTCTGAAGCAACTGTGAGTTAGGTATTATATTTTTTCCATTTCAAGATAAGAAAACTGAACCCTACAGTGGTTAATATACAAGTCTGAAAACACACAATAATGAACAAATGGAATGCCAGCATCTTTACTCTTAATTATTCAGCTATCTTGGCACTTGCCTGATAGGAAAGAGGATAGCATTGGCAAAAAGTATCCTTATATGGTCTCCATAGCTAAATTAGCACAAATCTCTGAGCCTAACTTTACTCAGTAGTAAAATAATAGAGTTAGGCTAGGTGATGACAGACCACGTGACAAAAAGTCTCCTTTGTAGTCTAATAAGTATGTTTCAAATCTGTTATAAAAAGTGAATGAAGTTTACCAGAACATCTTAGAATATAACTTCTTATTTAAGTTATGTAATTCATCTCATTACAAAAATAAGTATTTTTATTAAAATGAAACTCCTCATCTAGAAATACAATAAGTTATAATTCTGTACTTGTCTTTCATTCATTCATTGAAAGATTAGAAAGCATTTTGAACTCCTACAAAATTCATGGCAGTATGCAAGAGCTGGGAAGTACCAGATGGAATCTCACCAAGATAGAGTTCTTGCCTTTACGGAATTTAGAGTATAACAGAATACAGAAGGGATGGCCATAAATAACAAAGTAGGGAGTGAAAGATAGCGTATGATGGGTGGTAAGGTTTTGTGCTATGTGTTTTCCAAGGAAGAAGAGATTATTTGGGTGTCTTGGGGTTGGGGTGAGGAGTTGGAACAGAATCCAAAAAAGTATTTGAGTTAGGACTTAAAAGATTAATAGCATTTGAAAGTTGCTTCTAATACATTATAATTGCATATGGAATTTATACATTGATTAACTTACAGTAAATATCAAAGACTGCTTGTTCAGAATAAACTGTGTTCTGGCCAGTTGGTCCATAATATGTCACAGAGCAGGTGAATGGCATTTGAATATCAGACTTGGTAGCCTTGTACTCCAGGGACGAAGTCATGGTATAGAGCTGAGTTTCTGGGTCCATTTGCTTATTAAAATGTATGTTCACCACTGAAGAAAATAAAGAGTACTAATGATAGTATCTTTCATTAGAAAATCACAATCCTTATTTAAATGTTACTACACCATTGAAAAGTATTTGTCCTTCTAACTGTATTTGCCAGGAGGAAAAAATGACAAGCAGTGATGTGGGATTCCTTATCAAAACCATGAATCAGAGGCAGAGACAGAAATAGAATCCTAGTATCCTATCTCCCACTCACTTTAATTAACTTCTAGAACATGCCATGCGCAGAAATAATTTTCTCTGTTCTTTATTCTTCTGCAAAAGATCACTTAATGATTTAATGACTACTTAAATTAATAAAGCATAGAGTTACAGATCAAGAGAGGGTATCACATTTGGATGCATGAGAGTCTAAGGAATACCTAGACAGGAGCAAGTCAAAACAGGTCATCTGCATCTATTACCCACTTCATACCCACCTCCTTCATGGTGTTGCAGTGGTCTTCCATTCCTGTACCATGTGATGTTGCCATATGGATAACTGTCTTTTGAAATGCAGTCACCCAACTGCATAACAAAGAGGAAATGTTACCACCTTGTGTCAATCAGTGTTTGTCAATTTGGGAAACAAAGACTCCTCAGGGGCTGCAGAGTTATCACAAAGATTTCTTGACTCAATAGTTTTCCAAGCACTGGCTAAGCACTGAATAAATGCTCTCTTGTATAAAAATAATGGTTTGTATTTAAGAATATGATCTTGCCCATTTAAAAATATATAGCAGATCCTACCACTATTAACAAATTCACATTCATTTAAAGCATTACCAAATTCATTCTTAAAACGATTCATTTTTAACATAACCTAAATAATATAACACATTAACACTGACTATTCCTGGGGTCCATAGGAGCTCTGGTAGCATAGTGGCTAAAGCACTTGACTGCTAACCAGAAAGCTGGCTGTTCAAACCCACGAGCCACTCCTCGGAAGGAAGGTTGGGCAATCCTACTTCCGTAGTGATACTGCCGACGGCACATAACAAACAACAACAACAACATTCCTGGGGTCCATAGATCTGCCTTTCTAGTTTCATATTATGTGTATTTCATTCTATGTATGTTTACCATGATCTATAATCTCTAAAGGGAGCTCTGGTAGCACAGTGGCTAAGGCACTTGGCTGCTAACCAGAAGGCTGGCGGTTCAAACCCACTAGTCACTCCTCGGAAGGAAGATGGGGCAATCTACTTCCTAGTGATACTGCCTAGGAAACCCAAGGAGGGGTCGCTATGAGTCGGGTCCGACTCGACGGCACATAACAACAACAACAACAACAACAACATAATCTCTAATACTTTTCTTCCAAAGTATTTTAACTTTAATACTTAGTGTTCATTAAATTAATATTATGCCGTAAAATTTAATGGTATTCAATGACTTTTTTTTTTTTTCCACAACAAAGGAAAATTTAAGTGTTTTAATTCAGGAAAAGGAAGTTACTGGTCAAGTGATGTTCTCATGTATGCAATTCCAACTTCATCTGCCTTCTCTACAACCTTTCTTCAGCCCTCTGCTAATGTGACCTTTCACTCTTTTACTTCACTCTCTCAACTGTTTAATTTGTCCACAGAATAAAGTCCAAAGTTCTCACACAGTAGATCAAGCTTGTCATAATCTGGTCTCTTTATACCTCCTCAAACTCATACTTTGCTGCATTGATTTGCTTGTACCCATTGTGTTGCCATCTGAAGTTTCAACAATGCAAATCATGAAGTTTCCCAAACATGTCATTTTCTTTCACATAATACTATTTTGTTGGAAAGTCCTTTTTCACCTTAGGCCTGGAGAAAATCTACTCTTCTTTTATGGCTCCATTAAACATTCAGACAAGAAAGACTTATGTTTTTCTTTACCCACATCCCCTTCTTCTTTCTTCAGTAATAACCATACCTTCCTCCTTATCCACATTCCCTGGTGCATATTTTCTGAGTGGCAACTGCAACACGCTCATCTCCACAAGAACAAAGTCTATCTTATTTGTTATGGCAACCAAAGGCCAAGGGAAGACACTTACAGACTCACTAAAGGCAGCTAATCAAAAAGAAAAGAAATTCTTACCTGTTTTAGCTGCTCTGTTTCCAGAAATGCGGCTTTGCTTACAAATTCAGGTTTAGAGGGTTGCTCTAAAGTTAAGTAGAAAAAGGTCTTAAGGACATATAGGAAAAATAAATGACATCTGTGATTTGATTCATAGCAAAATAGTTCATTTACCCAAAGCAGAAAAACAAGCAACAAAACAATGAATAGCTTGCCCATATGATCTGTAATTAAGAAACTTGTTATTCCACCCCCTCCAAATATTTGCTTTATTACTTTAAACATTATTTTAAGTGCTTATAACTCTTTTGAATAACCTATCTGTGATGCCTTCTTGATGCCTAATAAATAGCAAACATAGATTTGATAGTGACAGAAGTTAATGTACTGAATAAGACATTACTGTAGCCAATTAATTACCATGTGCATCTTCTACTTATTAATCACTTCCAACTCACTAGGTGAAGCCCTTAACCTACATGACTCAGAATCACCAAGATCCTTGTTTAAAATACAAATTTCTAAGTGCCATCTTGCCTTCTGACCTACAGAATCAGAAAATATCCCAGAAAAACGTGTGTGTGTGTGTGTGTGTATGTATACATATACATAAAAATAACAAATTCCCAAGGGGATTCTTGAATACAATGATGTTTAAGAATCATAGCTTGAAAACATGGGAAATAGAAACATAGTTTAAGATGTAGAAGCTTAAGTCCAAACATTATTTTTAAAGTTAAGTCATATTAGGAATCCATAAATGTAACAAAATCTTTGAAATTTGGAATCTGGACTAGAATGGAGAGAAAAAATTTTAAATATAAGAAATTCTATAAGCATAAATTTTAACAAATCTTTCAGAGAATAAATGGTTAACAATTTTAGTAAGAACATATGATGATTTAAATGGATTATAAGGTATTTTAATCTCAGTTTTTAGTTTTCTATCATTCATAGATTTTACTCTTTTTAATTAGCTCCAACAACTAAGGTACAGAAAACATATATTGCCTCAATGCCATTCATTTTTATGAGTCTCATAGAGAAGAATGATTCTATGTTCATATAAACAAATATAAACAATCCCAAAATTCCTTCTTTCAAAATCTTATTGCTTACCAACTTCAGTACTATTAATTTTATTTTCCAAATGAAACTAATTGGCTTTTGTATAATTATTACTCAATTTGTGATTCAGGTATCAGACATGTTATCTACTGAGATCATTATAAAAAACTAGGAAGAAGACTAAAATCTTTTTGGATCAACAAAATGAATAGCATCAAGACTGATGCAAAAAAAAAAATAAGTAACTTTCTTTAGGTTAATATCTAGAATTAATTTCCTTGGCAATTATATTTTATGTTAGAAATTAGAATAATGAATAATAACAAATGCATCTTTGTGTTGAACTCATGTATTTTAATTTCAAGAGGACCTATTTACTAGTAATTCTAGAAACACAATTCTATTAATGTAATTTTCACAATGGTGATTTTCTGTTTTCCTAAATATAAAAGCTAAATCCATAGGTTATAGACAAAATATAAGAAAGATAGAAAAACTGAAAAAAATACAGAAACATTGAAAAACAGGAAGGTACAACAGAGACAACTACCTTAACACAATCAAGAACTGACACCTGACTACCTGATTATTAAGAAAGTGAAAGAAAAAGCATTAAAGCTGACAAAAAACCTGAAAATGGTCAATGATTTCTGAGAAACAGATGGTGTAGGGTTTAAAGTCTCCTCCATACTAATAAGCCTTGATGTTATACTATTTTGATGCAAAGTCAGTGTTCATAATAACAATGTTTAGTAATCAATAAATGATTGAATTCTATTTGAAATTCATATTTTAAAAGACAAACGTCTCAAATACATTTCAGTGAGGACTGCACTCAGTATACTTCAATAAAATGAAAATTCTCAGGGTTAAATAAGAAGGCTAAAGTTATCTGGGAATTGGAATCTGTTATTTAGAGATCTCTGAAAACTCCAGAGATGTAAGATATTAAACTAATCTGGATGGTCCGTCAACAGTAAAAATTAACAAGAAGAAAGGAAAAGCAGTTTTCAGCTTCTCTTTCAGCAGTGTCTATACATGTAATATACACAGATTTGAAAGAACATCTGAAATAAACTCAGGCTCTAAATTCAAAGAATTAGTGGGCAGTTTTGCCAGGTTAAACTAATTTCCAGTGCACTAAAATCATATATCAAAAAAGTTGGGCCCATACTCATTTCCTTTTACATAGCCTGTGTACCGCTAGTTTTCTTTAAAAAATCCTGTGATATTTTATCAGTGTGCATGTAATTATTAACCATGTTAAAATCTTTGGTCCTTTTGTCCATACAATCTTTGCTCCATAAATGTTTTCTAATTTTTTTTTTTTTTTTTTAAATCTCAGTAAAATGAAACTGTAGCAAAGCTAGGGAAATCTAATTTTAAAATGTTTAAAGTTTAGTTCTCTTTATGTTGTTATTCTTGCTCCTATTTGGAAGAATGATTCACAGTGAGTATTGTGGAACTAATGGTAATATCTGTTGCATTTTCTTGAGTTATCTTGTCTTCAAACTTTTGTTTCAAACTTTCCATATTAACTACATAGTTTGTATGTAATTTTCTCTTATATTAGGTTGTAACAATCGATGGGTATCAGTTGGAGGACTATAAAAGAGGACACATACTATTTTAGCAAAATTGCATATTGATTTTAAAGTTTTTTCAAAAAAACTTATGGGAATTATGTCTGAACATGATTCAAGAATTCAAAACCAAGTATAGAATTGAAAGGAAAAGTAATGCTACAAATTTATTTGCATTAATAATTTAGTCAAGGGCACCAAATAAAGCCAAATTTTGCTTTTGAACATTCATAACTAATTTTCTCTAAAATCACTTCAACCAAACAGTTATCAAATGGTAGAATCATGTCTCATTTTATTTTCTTCTTCCTTGCTGACATGGCTATCCTAATTGAAATAGCTAGAAGCTACATTATCACAGGGCTACACTGTAGTAGTTTATAATTAGAGAATAGGATTAAAAAAAAAATGGTTGCTCATTGTAAATCTGATAGTACACTATAGGCTGTGTGAGCATACGTGTGTATGGATGTGGGGAGAGGGTGTTGGGAGAGTGGACAGCTGACATCCAGACTCCATTTCTTAGCAGAATGTGATATGTCAATAGTTATAGCAATGGTATGTAATGCTAAAACTCAAATGATTTATTTTTTCATCAAATAGATTTTAGGTTTTCACTAGTATCCTTGGAAGTCTTATCATATGAAATGAGTTAAGCTACATTTAATATTTAGTACAACTTGAAACATTTCTTAAGTTAGCAGTATTACATTTACCTCTTTTAGTTTTATACTAGCTGGAGTTACTATACAGTTGATTCTCATGTTACTGCAGAAGGATATTGTGGCAAGGAGATGGGGAGTTATCAGGAAGATATATATTAAAATTGGTATCACCTTTTGTTTTATCATCCAGGCTATTGTTAGTGAATGTTATTAACATTAGCTTTTGGAGAGAATAGAAATCAACAACTTACTAAAATACATATGTTTTGGCATTTGGCCATCTCACAGACAGGTAAGATATACTGGTGGATGCAAAATTGCTTTTATATCACCCACAATGTACTTATGTGACTATCTAAAACCACACATAGCTCGGCTGAATTTGATATGGGAAGAGAGTGAGGAAAGACACTGATCATGTTGAATCAAAAGTGCTTCTCTCAGTACTTTGTGAGCAAACACCCCTCATAAATCCTGAGGTACTTTAAGTAAACCATTCTGTGTGTGGAATTATGATGTATTTTCCTCATGACATGAGAAATAGCATTTATATATTTAAAGAATCAAAATGAAATACACAACACAGGTCTTAGTTGTAAAACACATCATTATCTGCTTCTCCATTCCCCTCCAAAAAATCCACACCAGTTACTTGCAGGTTAAATGTCTGTGGAGGAGATGCTCAATTTTGATTAAACACTGAGAAAAGGATACAAGTGACAGGTATCTAAACAGAAACTCTGAACTAACTATGTGTGAACCAACAAATGCTGTCTATCACCACGAGAAGAGCTGAGGTCAATGGATACATGAGATTCCTCAGCATGGGGACAGTCTTTCTTTTCATACCACAGCATAAAACACTAAGATTAACCTGAGTTGTGATTTTCATATGTTTTTGTAGAAGTACTTTTTTTTTCCTGAACAAATTACCTTGATGAACTTTGAAATATTAAACTCATAAAAGTCTAGCTGATCTAGTAAAAGCAGCTCCTCACTCTCCGCAGCTCTCTGTATTGGCTCCTGATAACATGGAATACCTTCATCTAGTCCAAAACACTCATTTTACCCATAAGGGAATCTTAGCCCCAGACTTGTGAAGTGACTTGCCCAAGGTTAGAAGCAGCACCAGATCTAAAAGTGCTAAGTCTCCTGATGACCAGTTCAGTGATTTTTCTATTATACCACAGGCACCCATTGAGTTTTCCAGGGCACTCATTTGACCTCTAAGCCTTGTGCACAATTTGGAATGAATCTTTGGGAAATTTTTAAAGTCTACTTTCACTTATGAATGGTTTTATTAACTTCAAATGTGTACTGAATGCAACCACAGATTGATTCTGGTGCCATTCAACTACGGGGGGGTGGGGGGAAGCTTCATTAGTGTGACAAAGACAGTTATTTATTTGGATTTGGACTAGTTTATAGGCATGATTTCTTGCTTCTGAAGTATAGCTTAAAACTAGACAAACCAAACTACCTCACAGGTAACAGAATCATCAGTCATAGTTTCTAGTTTGAGTAAAAAGAGATTGACTTTGCTTATGAGTATGGCACTCTGCAGCAGGCTGCTCTGTGATTGGCTCACGTTAACCATCCTCAGTTGGTTCTGCAGGGCATGGTGCACGTTGCTAGGTGATTCACCAGAGAGAAACAGAGGACTGATTGATGAGCTCTGTAACTCTTAAGTGACTGCAATATATACATGCAGAGAATAAAAGTCTCCCTGTCACAGCTGCTGTTTGCTTCACAAAAAGTGACCTAAAGTAAATTCATTATATTTTTATAAAAGCAAAGCTCCTATACACTCTTGCAAACATTTTCTTTATCATGAACTATGCTGCTCATTTTATTAGACTTGGAGGGTCTCACTCTTTGTAGTATAAAACACCATTTTCAAGAGTGTGTAACTTGTCTATTTAAATTCTCCCTGGCTCAGAGCCTGGAATGCAAATTTTGTTTCTGAGAATCACTTTGTTTTCAACATTCAAAAGAGAATTGGGTAGGGGGTGTGGGCGGTATGCAGGGTGTGAGTTTGTTTTCACACTCATAGAAATCCTCTGTACTCCAAAACAGCTTGCAAATTGTATTGAATTAGACCAACTGAAAATTTCAGATTGCTGCATGGCATTTTTAGAAAAGAATATTCTGAAAATCTTCACAAGAGATTCTTCTAAATGGAGCAACCTGAATTTTTTCAACATCCATGTATGATAACTTGGTGTTCTGTAATTTTAACTGGAAAAAAGAAACCTGCCAATGACAATTAATACCCACTGCCACAGAGTGCTTGACTTAATCTCTGTATCTACTGTGGTACATTCTTGATGTCTAATTATACTTATGACACCATTGCCTATAAAAAAAAAAAAAAAAAAAAGAATTAATTTTTGTCTTTTTTCTTTTAGAAAGAATTCCC
>NW_006921753.1:7175457-7196808 GCF_000298275.1 Orycteropus afer afer
CTGTATCTACTGTGGTACATTCTTGATGTCTAATGTAACTTATGACACCATTGCCAATAAAAAAAAAAAAAAAAAGAATTTTTGTCTTTTTTCTTTTAGAAAGAATTCCCTAAGCAGTGCACTATTGTTCTTCCTTAAATAGGAAAGTGGAGTAAAAGAAAAGAAAGACAAAATACACAGGCCATTGGCAAATACACGATGCAGGCTTTTGGGGGATGTTTAATGAAGGAGGCATGACTGGCAAACACTAAGTATTTGGTTTGATTCTTAAAACGATTGAGCAGTGTGGATGGTTTCTAGAAAGGACCTTCCAAATGGAAAGGTAATCAACTGAAACATGTAATATGCTTTTACAAGGTTCTTCTAGAGAACAAAGCTTTCCTTTGATAGCATAAGCACTCTTTGAATCTGCATCATGAAACCATAGGAGCTTTGAAGTCCATATAAATACTTAAGAGGCAGTCCAACTTAGTTGCACTGGCTATTATAAGAGAAAACTGGCATAATCCACAGTTACTTGCTGAGGTTGGAAGGCCCTCTGGGTTTCTTTCTTCCTTATTTAATTTAATAACTTCTAGTTGCTGTCAAGTTATCAGAAAGCAGAGGGGAAAAGTTGAAAGCGAGGTCTTCTTCCCTAATTAAAAAAGACTGCCATTCTGAAACTTATTGAGACCTATTTTTCCTCCTATAACTTCTAAAGTTTTATGCTGTAACTGAGGTAGGGCTTTTTATTTGAATTTTAAAAGATAAAATGCTTTAATTAGAACTTCTCAAGTCACTCATTTGCATAGTTATTTGCACAGTAACATCAACTATATATTATCATTAGGCAAAGTAACTTTGCCATAACGACTACAGTAATTATTCCAAATTCCTTCTGCAACTTTTTTTCCCCCCTTGGTATATCCGCATGTGAACTTCTGTACTTTAGGGCAATTTTCTATTACCAAACACTTTAAGAACTAAATTAGCAAGCATTAAGGGTCATAAGCTAAATACATATGTATACATTTATTTAATTGAAAGCTTAGATATCTAAATCATAGTTTTTTTGCCTATTTGTGATGGTTTTTAATATCAAAAATGATAACTTCATATGGTTTATCTCAATACATATACATCTATATAATGTATGTATGATTATATATATATATATATATATATATATATATACACACACACATATATATATGCATGTTCTATCTAAATGTATATTACAGAACATGTATGTATAGATTTATTTGTGTATGTTAGTGAAAATTAAAGATCATGTGCCAATTATCATTCAGGACTACTCCTTTATTACAGGAATTTTACAAAACAACAGAGAGTATTGTTTTTTCATTCCTCAATGCAAATCTCCTATTTAGATTTTAGGCGTTTTTGTTTTCCTGGCTGACGGCATACATGAGCAGAAGGAAGATCTCTAGAAGTCCTCTTACATAGATGCCTGCTGTGGAGCTGCTAACAGAGTTCAGTCTTCATTCTAAAGACCGTTTTCTAGTACCAGCCATCAATCCCACTTAGCAGTTATACTGCAGACTACTTACTGAACACCTTGACTACTGTAGGTGCCTCAAACACGTTGTCCTCTGTTACTAGCATGCACACAAATCTCTTTTCATCACTGATCCTTGCATTACTGATAGACAAAGTGTAGTTTTCTGAGAGGCTCAATCTGTCTTTGTATTCTGGTACATCGTCGTACTGCACACTTTTCTTGGTAGAGGACCTGAAGGCAATAAATACTGGGGAGCCATCGGGCTTTTCCTAAAAATTAAAATAACAATATATTTTAAAAACAAGCATATTCAGATGTTTCAGGATTACAGCCAGAACAACCAAATTTTCCTGGCCATATTCTTCCAACAATATTTGTACTTTTTGTCCAAGAAGAATAATTTTGGATATGAGCCCCATATAAAGTTTTGGTTATAGGAAATAACTCCTCTTTAGAGGAGAAACTGTAAGTTCTTTCACAGGTATCGGTATAAATGTGTGAAAATGACAAGACGTCCTAGGAATCTCAGCCTTTCTTTCATCTGGAAGAGAGAATTAATGACTCTTTTGAAACTAGCAAGTACTCGTCATATATATAAATATATATATATATATGTATCTTATACATATATATTAAACAATTATCTTTTGGACAATTATGTTTGGCTTTTTTTTTTTTTTACTTTAATCTACATACTTTAAATGTCTACTCTTCAGCCAAAAGTAACATAGCTCAGGTTTACATAGAATGTTGTTTAATGAGTCTTCATGGAGAAACATTATATGTCCTTGTAGAATAATCATGTCTAAGATATAGATTCAGATTAATCACTAAACTCAATAGTTTATATCTACCTGAGGCTTAAAACTGGGCTCAAAAGTCATATGTATAAAAACTTATTTTCTAAATGCAATATAATTTGTATATACAATTATGCCAAGAGCAGTAGCACATAGAGGGCATTTCTTCCTCTGCTCCCAAAAACATTCTATTAGTTAATAATCAATTTAATCTAAAATAGGGTCCAATCCCTTCTCTACTTGCCTCACAAGGCCTTTGAGAATACAGAATATGATAAAGCACATAAAAGTGTGTGGCAAATGTTAAAGTTCTATGAAAGTTTAAGTTTTAAAGATTATTAATATTGATAGCTAAGTTAATCTTAAAGAGTCTAAAAGTTTTAATTGAGTGAATTATCTAAATATGTCATTATCTTCTCATTAAATCATTAACTTTATTGCAGATTTATAACACAAATCTTTGCTTTAAATCATTCCATCAGTAAGAGAAATAAGTTCCCTTAAATTTAAGTATTCATTCATTTTGGAAATAAATAATAGTTATTCATTTTTGAGTACCTAACTACTTGTCAGTCCTTTGCTTTGTTAATTGATTTAATTCTCATGAAAATTATATAAATTAAAGTTATAGCATAAGCTCCATTTACAGATTAGACAATGGAGGTAGAGTTTGGATAACTAACTTCCCAAGTCATAGCTAGTAAATGTAGGCAGAGCTGAGATTTGATCTCTGCTGCCAGGCTCCATTATGATTACATTCCACCACCTTCATAGCTGGTATCTCTTTTGTTCCAAGCACTGTGACAGATGCTGGTAAAGAGGAGACAGGAGTGAGTTTTGGGAGGCTGCTCAGGATGATATGCTCTCTATTCACAGGGAGCTCACAGTGTGACAGTGCAGAAGCCAGTCCAACCTTACTCAATGTTTGCTTCCTCTCACTCTTACCAACCTTCCAATTGTCTTTCAGGAGGTTACATTGAATTAGAGCATATACATTACAATTTCTGCAAATCAGGGCTGGTTTTAGAGCACATAGCACCTCAAATGTATCTCTCATTACTTCACTGCTGAAGCTTTTTGTCTAACTGACAATTTGAAAATTGCCATTACTATTTGGTTTTCAAATATCATTGTGTCAGTTCAGTTTAGGTAAAAATCACTTCCTGCATTATAGGTAGAATTTTCTATGATCACAGAAGTTTTTCACCACCTTCACTCCATTTATTTTGGCAGCAGTTTCAATCCGACAGGTGAATTAGTTGATAGTCTCCTAGTACCTTAGAATTTTTTTGGGGTGGCATAGTAGCTAAGGCAATTGACTGCAAACCAGAAGGCTGGTGGTTCAAACCCACCAGCCACTCCTCAGAAGGAAGGTTGGGCAATCTACTTCTGTAGTGATACTGCCTCAGAAACCCAAGGAGGGATTGTTATAGTCGAAATCCACTCCACGGCAGTGAGTTTAGTTTTGTTTGTTTTTTAGTACATTTTGCTCTGATAGGTCTTAACTTCAAACTTCCACCTCTATAGGAAAAGAGAAATAGTGCAAGTTTACCCAGCATGAACTGGGTAACAGGAGGAGAGTACAAAGAAATACTATGCAGCCTCACCTCCTACCTTTCTTTGATCTATATACTCACACAAGCATAGAGTCTATGATATGGTAAGCCCCATAATAATAATAGCTTACATTTCTCAAGCAATTAGCATGTGCCAAGTACTAGATAAGTATTTTCATAGGAATTGTTTCATGTAACCCTCTCAACAAAACAATGAGGAAGGTTTTATTATCATCCTGTCGGTCAGACTTCAGAACCCACATTTTTTTTTAATTGTGATTTGTGTAAAAGTTTACAGACCAAATTCACTTTCCATATAGCAGTTCACATACACGTTGTCTCATGACACTGACTACAATTGTTCCCCGATGCAACAGCTTTTCCCACCCACTTCCTCCCGATAGTCACCTTTGCCCTGTGTCCACCCCTCCATGCACTCCTGTCCCCTGAGCTGTCTCCCTGTGTATAAACAGCCTTCTTTCTCCCATGATTCAGAACCCACATTTTAAAAGACTGTGTTAAATACACCACCTTTCATGTGCAACTTTAAGCACATTTCCCAAAATGTGTCCTGCAGAATATTTTACTCTTAGAGATATTGGAAGAAAAACCTTGTGTAATCAAATAAACTTAAGAAATGAATTAAACTATGGCCCTCAGACAATTCATGGGGTACTTTAACATTTGAAAGGCTCTGAGAGGTCTTCAATAAAGAAACTTCAAAAATTATTGGACTATCAAATTCTTTTCCTATGCAAATACCTCTCAGCATTTCAAGAAGCTAGGGAAAGTTTGTTCTAATCTAGAAGAGATTAGTAATAGCTATTGTGTCCAAGGAAACGTATTTCTACTTTAAGCTTGCAAACTACCATGAGTCTCATGTGGTTGAGACCTGGGAAATTGCACTACAGAGATTTCTTTCATTGGTTTTGGTAATTAAATTGGGGTATTTTATCAGTTCTAGTTACCTAAGCCTTCCACATCCAACTACCCAGAAATGTATACTCCATTTCTAGACCCAATTTATACCTCCATAACTGGAAAAATATGATTTTACTATCTATAAGAAAAAAGATAAAATCAACAATGTTAAATGTAAAAAGGACCTATAACATCAACACAGTTCTAAGGCATAACACAAGAAAAAAAAAAAACCCTTATAATGCTGATGAGTAATTAATCTCCAATGAGTAGGTAGGTACTGTAGCTACTGGTGTCTCTTGCGTTGGCAATAGCCACATCGAGACAAAAGCAGTATATGGAGAAAGGTAGTCATCATTCACTAAGCTCTGCCCTGTACTCTACTGATTTTGGTCTGGCACTATGCATATTCCTCTACCTTTAACACTTAAGGTTAAATCTTTCAAATGAATATGATCTAAGAATTACGTGTTTATTGGCTTTATTTAAAAATAGCATTTGTTATGTAAGACTTGGGAATGATTCTTTTGGCATATTCAACAGATTAATTCTACCTTCCTACATTTGTACCCACAGTCAAATTTTGCCGTTATGCTCATTTGAAAGTCACATTTATTCATATAAAAATTTTTATTTCAAAAACTACTAGCAATAAACCAAGTTTGAGGTCAGTTAAACTTACATATTTCCATTTGCCAAACATAAGATTCTGAGGTACATCAAGTTGACAAGGCATAATAATGGTATCTCCATATATTGAATTTACTGTATACGATCCAAGGCCTTTAGAAAACAGGGAAAAAAAGAGAGAGAAAATTTTAAGTGTTTTCTTGAAGTAACAAAATTAACTATAACTATATTTTTAATATGAAAATATTGTCAAATATATCTCCAGGAAAATTCCAAACATTAAAATTAGAGAATGTGATAAAACCACAACTCAATTTTATTTATAAAGGAAACAATGAGCATAAAATGGTTACTTTAGAGTACTATACATTCAAATAGTAGTTTATAAAATTTTGCATAGAATAATAACATGGTATGCATTTCTAGAATGACAATTATTCATAAAGTGTTGTTTATAAAATTATTTCCCTCCATGTTTTTTGAGACAATTTAACCTAAATCACACACTGCTACTAAAGTACAGAATATCTGCTGACCTTCTACAATCTTTTGCTGAAAAAAAAAAAGTAAAATATAATTGGAGAAAGGAAAGACACAGACAGAAACATGCACAAAAAATATAGACAACAGAGGCAAATACTATTACATGCACAGTACTTCATTGCCACTGGCACCAAACACTAGGCTGTGGGTAAATGCATAGACAGGTGAGAAGATCAGGTGGGGGCAGAAGAACAGGAATACACCCAAGACCAAGGATAGGTTTGGCTGAAGATAATCTTACATACGCACTTGTGCTACAAAATTATCCACAGGCATTACAGAAGCAACAGAAGACAAGGCTGGAATAGCTTATCAGAGACAACCAACACCTTGAGAGAGAGAATCACTGGGCCTGCGTGCTTGGAATCATAGTCTTGGGGGGACAGTATGCTCAATTGGCGCAACATAGTACATAAAAATCTTGTTCTACATCCTACTTTAGTGATTAGTGAGTGGGGTCTTAAAAGATTTCAAGTGGCCATCTAAGATGCAACTATTAGTCTCCTCTCATCAGGAGAAAAGAAGAGTGAAGAAAATCAAAGTTATCTGGAAACAATTAGTCTAAAGATATGCTAGGCCACAAGGACTTCAGCCTTCATGATCCTGAGACCGGAAGAATTAGATGCTGCATAACTACCAATGCCAACCGCACAGAAAGGGATCAAAATTGGAGATCCAGAAAAGAGTGGAAGGAAAAATGTGGAACAAAATTCAAGAACACATAAATGGCCAGAAATACCAGTTGGATAGAGACTGGTGGAGACCCCCTTTGGTCCTACAAATGGATTCATTTCTATGTATTTGCTCTCAGTCCAACTGTAGAAAGACCTACATGCAGAACACCTACTCCAGGGAGATGCACCCACCTACTCTAGGGAGATGCAACCCTTAGTCAACCAGCCATGAGACATCGGATGGGCAGCATCCATAAAGAGGCAAAGGTGGACATGTAGGAATACATAGATAACAGGGCACAGGCAGGGGATAGCCAGAGGGAGCAGAGGGGAGGAGTTTTTTTACGGTTGGTGATGGTACTCAGGGCCATAAAATCAAATGTGAATGAACTGTTGAATGTAAAACAAATCTTCTTTGTAATTTTGGACCGAAAGCACAATTAAAAAAAAAATGTAAACTATAAATAAGTAATTATATTGCAAGGGAAAAAAAATGTTGTGCGTTAACTATGTAGCATAGATCTAATCCATATATATTCATGACATTCAACCAATTTAGGCATGTAACTTGGTAATAGCACTTAGAAACATATTTATTTTGCTTAGAATTACCTATAACGTCAATACTATTAAAATAAAATATCTCAAACTATATCATAATTGGATACAGTATGTGAAGGGACTAATTTTAAACAGGAGATAAAAATAAACAAATGATATTTTGTCCACCAGGTGGTGCTAAAGTGCAAAATTAAGGCAATCTGCAGCCATGAATAAAACCATTTTAGGACTTCCTGAAGAAAGAGGACACTGTGAATAAAATCTTTCACTGTTAGCACTCACAACATGTCCTAAAATTTTATATAAGGTAAAAATGATGAATTTTAATAAAGAAAAAAGATACCATGATCTTATTTTTAAATTGTCAATTGAGGAAGCGTCTTCGCCTTTAAGCAATTTTGCCTCAGTGAGCAGAAACATCAAAAGTAAAAAACATGCATTACATGTAAATATGAAGCATAACAACTAGAGTTTTCAGCATTTTTAGCATTTGTAAAACTCAGAATACAAAATATAAGGCATGAGACATCAGAGGGGCAGCATTCACACAGAGGCAAAGCTGGACATGCAGCAATGACAGGTAACAAGGGCACAGGGAGGAGGCAGTCACAGGGAGCAGAGGGGAGGAGTGCTTTTCATTTATTATCTGAGAAAAAAAGATTTACTAAAATTGTTTTTTGTGTGCTCAGTTCCATAATGAAAAATTAGCTCAATAATTTTTAATTGTCTTGTATGCCCCACCCTGGAACTTCAATACCTTTTAGCTTCAAACCATGGAATAGCATAAGGTTGTAAATGAGGAGCTGTTTCTTCAGAGGTAGGGGTGTAGATATGTGGTTGCAAACATGCAAGCTAATGACCGCTGGGAAGATGCCTTATTCCACAATACAGCATTTGTTTTCGTCAGGGCTTTGGCTCCTAAATGTGGAATTTCTACCACATATATTCAGACCTGTTCAGTGCAACAGGTACAGTTCTACCATGTCAAGGAAACTATTTTGTAACTTAATATTCTATTTTTCATCAATGTATGGCAAGGCACCTGAATATGTAAATTAATACGATCTGGACCTATAACTTATGATAGGAAATGCATCTTTATCTGTCTCTTATCGTTGTTGTTGTTGTTATGTGCGGTTGAGTCGAACCTGACTCATAGACCCCTCATTGGGTTGCCAAGGCAGTATCACTACGGAAGTAGATTGCCCAACCTTCCTTCTGAGGAGTGGCTGGTGGTTTTGAACTGCCAGCCTTCTGGTTACCAGTCAAATGCCTTAGGCACCATGCTACCAGAGCTCCTTTCTTATCATTATACAAGCACAATTTCCTTTGAATACTAAGGGTCCTTTTATGGTTGGCCAAAGAGTGAAAAGAGTTTACAAAGCTTAGGTAACAGTAACTCCTCAAAAGGAAGGTTGGGCAATCTACTTCCGTAGAGATACCATCTCAGAAACTGAAGGAGGGGTTGCTATGAGTTAGATCTGACTCCAGGGCAATGAGTTTGGTTTTCGGTTTTAGGTAAGAGTGAAGTGAATCTTTTGTCAGGTACAGGGAAATTAAAAAAATAAAAATTCCTTCTCCAAAAAATTTAATGCTTTGTTCTCTCTCACTAATCATTTTTCTTCCCTAGGGAATTTCAATGTGCTAGAATATACCACATTTTATAACAGGTTTTAACACTATAAATTTTTGGTACCTAGCATAATTACTGCAGGGAACGGACTATGTAATTTTAATCTCTGTATTTCCAGGACCAGTGCCTAGCATTTAATGACCAGCTAATAAAATGATTTCTAATTTGAATGTTGCAGAGTCCTTTCCATGTTGGATATCAAGCTGACGTCACTGAAAATCAGGGAGCAGTTGATAACATTGAAACTTTGGGGAAAAAACAAAAAACAAAAAACAAAAAACTCCACTATAGGGTTTCCAAGTATGTAATCTTTATAAAAGCAGACTGCCACATCTTTATTCTATGGAACTGCTGGTTGGTTGGAACCTGCTGACCTTGCGGTTAGCAGCCAAGTCCTTAACCATCACACTACCAGGGCTCCTTTACCATACACTCTAAAGGCTGTCATATGTTTTCTTGGATGTGTAAGAAATTTAAATTTTGTCCTGGTATGGAACTCTCTGTTTTGATAAAAAACAAACAAAAAGTAAAAACATATTATAAGGGTTAATAAGTGGAAAACTACCATGGAAGAGAAATTAAGGAGCACATGTGCTCTGTGATTTGCAAATGATACCCTAAAGTACCTCTTATCTTCCTTATAATGACCATAAAACACAAAGCAAAGAGCTGTTTTTTTTTTTTTTTTTTTAAGTATTTGAAGATTCATGGGTTGGGTCTTTTAAGGCAATTTTAAATAGAAAATCAGCCAGGATGATCTAGATTGGAATCTGGAGAGCAGAACAAGCATGACGGGAGAAGACACAGTGACCAGAATGAAGGCAGGAAGGAGGAAAGTCAGTAAAAGGCCGGCAGGGACAGCCAGCGTAAGCTCTTCCACAGACACAGGGCAGAACGAACCATAGGAAGTTGGATTGCATTAGGGCCCATAAACATGGTTATTTTAGAAACAGTTTTCAAGTTTGCTATAATCATCATCTTTTTCTTTTTGAAGGGCAGTGGGTTTGGTTTGTTTTGGTTTCTCCTGACTCCCAGGTTTATCTGAGAGAAAGATTAAGGGCATGGTTTGTGGAAAAGCTAAGTAACACTCAATGAGGATAAAGGAGCTGTAGAGACTACTATGGTTTGGTGATGAATTAATGTCTTAATTTCTACAGATGTCTTCATCTTTGATACGAAGTGCCAGTGAGATGCAAAATACCTGTCAACACGAATGACTCTGTTCACACCATTCACAGAAGAGCAAGCTTTTTTACCTTTGACTTGCCAAGACTGAATTTAATTTAGCTTACTAGAATTCCCATGCAATTTTCTCCCTGCAATGTTGGTTGGTTAAATTATTCATGGTTTGGCAGCCTAGAGACGAGCAGGCACTAAGGCAAATACAAAATGTCTATAATGTCCGGGCACAGAGAAGCTATAGGCAACATGTAAAAGCACTGCATGTGTGTGCAGAGTGTGTCCATTTGTGTGTGGTATGTGTTACATCTATGTGTATACACATGCTATTCAAACATTTTAGACTGTCCTGGAAACCTTCCATATTAAACATGTTCTGTAGATGTGAGATATTATTCTGAATTATTATTATTATTGTTACTATCAAAATGACCAGGCATAGCAAAAAAAAAAAAATGTAGAAATGTCTTATGTTTGAGGATCGGTATGCAGATATTTCAACATTTTTAAAATAAAAGTTTATTAACCAAAGATTAAAAACAAACAGTAGAGCTAGAAGCTAAGTGGGATAATTAAGTGGAAATACAAAGAGGTAAGGAGAACATATGAAAAATCTTTTAACTAAAATATTTGTGAGATCTAATGTCAGACCAAAACCAAAATCAACCTGTGGTTGCTATTAAGTTGACTCTGATTCATGGCAACAATACATGTTACAAAGTAGACCTGCTCCATATTGTGTTCTGACTGTAATCTTTACTGAGTCCCTGGGTGGGTCAGATTGTTAAGCACTCAGTTACTTACTGGAACGTTAGCAGTTCAAATATGCCAAGAGGCAACTTGGAAAATGTGCCTGGCTATCTGCTTCCTCAAGTCACAGTCTTGAAAACCCTATAGAACAGTTCTACTCTGCACACACAGGATCGCCATGAGATGGAATCAGCTTGACAGTAACTAACAACAACAACAACAATCTTCACAGAAATAAGAGTCAGGCCTTTCCTTCATGGCACTGCTAGATGGGTTCAAACTGTCAAACTTTATGTTAGTAGTTGAGCTCAAACCATTTGTGTCACCCAGAGACCTTTGAATTTCAGACCAGTGCTAATAAAACACAATCTAGTTATGCATTCTGTACATAGCAAAAAACTTAAGGGGATGCTGGAAGTAGTCCTTAGTAAAATTTGAAGTTAGTCAAATAATTTTAATGGAAATATTCCCACATTGGTCAGAAATAAATTTTTCCTTATAAATGAGTTTTAAGAGCTACCAAGTTGGGAAAAATGATTCTCTTTCTGTTGGTGACATACAGGTATTTGAGCTGGGGTTGTTTAAAATTAAGAATCTTACCACATTTCAAGCCCAATAGAAAAAAGGATGAGAATTAGTCTATTTTTTCATGTTCTAATTTTGCATGACTATTTTTTTATTGCACTGATAATTTAATGGCACTATCATCAAATATTTATTGAGAGCTGTAACTTTGCTAGGTATTGCATTAGAGTTAATCCTGATTGCAGCTGCTCATAACGGTGAAGAATATAGACTAAAACCTAGCTTTGTGTAAGTTTTACAGAAATCCCTTTGCACAAATGAATTGTTCGGGAAAGAGTAGTTAAAAATGAGGAATTTATCCTTAGAAATTGCTTTCATATCTTATTTTACTTATTTTGGGTGTGCTTGACACAAGCCAGGGTATATTGAATTACCTTATATAAATGTGAAAGCTGGACAATGAAGAAGGAAGACTGAAGAAGAATTGATGCATATAAATTACAGTATTGGTGAAGAATATATATGGTGATTATACCATGGACTTCCAGAAGAACAAACAAACCTGTCTTGGAAGAAGTATAGCCAAAATACCATTAGAAGCAATGATGGTGGGACTTCATCTCATGTACTTTGGACATGTTTGGTAATGTAGCGGGTTAGTGAAAAAAAGGAAGACCACTAATGAGATGGATGAACACAGTGGCTGAAACAATGGGCTCAAACATAGCAATGATTGTGAGGATGGCGCAGGACCAGGAAGAGCTTCATTTTGTTGTACCTAGGGTTGCCATGAGTTGGAATCGACTCAATGACCTCTACAACAAGAGCAACGTTGACAGTAAAAATGCTAGAATTTATTTTTTGCTTTATTAGTGTATTAAGGTACACACATTCTAATTAAGACATGTAAATATTTTATAAAATCAGTTTAAAATAAGGTTTCTCAACCTCAGGACTATTGACATTTTGAGTTGAATAAATCTTTACTGTAGAGGGATGTCCTGTGTGCTGTAAGATGTTTAGCAGAATCCCTGACCATTAGATGCCAATAACTCCTTCTCCTCTAGTCATGGTAACCAAAAATGCCTCCAGATATTGCCAAATGTCCCTTGAGAGGCAAAATTGTGGCTCCTTTCCCAAGCCCTGTCTCGTTGAAAATCATTGGTTTAGATCTTCTGCCTCTGGCTTCTTTTTGTTCAACAAAACTATGGTTTCCAATAACATTATCTTCAGTACAATAGTTTTAGTGTGAGACTAAGTAATCAATGAACACAAATGAAGGCATGGTGGCAGAAATGGTACTTGATAACAATTGGTTATGTTTCTTAAAAAAGTATTATAACTGAAAATCAGAAAAAAAAATGTTTTCCCCACATAAATGACATATATTAAACTACAATAGGGAGAGTGGTTACTGAAAAAAGAATTTTATTCCCAATGCCTTTACAGAAATAACAAAGATTTAATTTTAGAAAATATACTTCATTTATCATAATCATGCACAAATTATCCACACTATATATGCTTTCTAAACAGTAGATACACACACACACACACACATATATTTTTAAATTTTTTTTATTATGATTTGGGTGCAATTTTACAAAGCAGATTTGTTTTACATTTAACAGTTCATATATATTTTGTTTCATGACAATGATTAGCATCTCCACAATGTAACAGCTCTCCTCCCACCTCCTTCCTGTGGTTACCCATGCACTGTTTCCTTCTTACCTATGCTTTCCTGCCTGTCCAGATTTCTCCCTGTGCAAATGTTGCCCTTCTGATTTCCTATGGTTGCCTGTTCTAAGGAGTGTATCTCCCTGATGTAGTTGTTCAGCTCATAGGCCTGTCTGTTGTTCAGCTGAGAGTTGAGCCAGTGGAGAATGTCCAATTCCAGGCACGAAGGGTGACTCAGGGCCATAGTTGTGGGGTTTCACCAGTTTGTGTCCCATCAGTAATCCTGGTCTTTTTTATATTTTTAAATTTTGTTCCACATTTTTTCTCCCACTCTACCCAGGATCTCCAATATTGATCTCTTTCCTAGCGGTTGGCCTTGGTAGCTGCACCATCTAGTTCTTCTAGTCTCAGAGTCATGTAGGATGAGGTTTTCATGGTCCATTGATCCTCTGGGCTAGTTGTTTCCATATGTCTTTGATTTTCTTCACTCTTCTTTGCCCTGGACAAGGAGAGACCGATAGTTGCATCTCAGATGGCTGCTTGCTACTCATGAAAGTAGGATTTAGAACAATGTCTCTGTGTACTATGTTGTGCCAATTGAGTTTGATGTTCCCTGGGACCCCAGTCCTGAGCCCACAGTCCCCACAACTCACTCCCTCAAGGTGCTTAGTTGTTACTAAGAAGATATCCTAACTTTGCCCTTTGTTATCTCTCCAATGTATGTGGACATTTTTACAGCACATACAAATACATATATAGGAATATTGTCTGCCAAACCTGGGTATGTCATGGGTATATTTCCATTTGTCTACCCATACATGATCTTATTGCCTATCTATGAAGCCACCCATAGATTAGTGTTTGTTATCACTGATAGTGCAGTATTCTGTACATAATAGTATTTACCTTTGTTGTTTGTACCTCTGTGTCTCTCTTTTCCTTAGGGATATTGTGCTGGTCACACATTTCTGTTAAATTGCCTTTCCCTTCAACCAAATCACATATATTTCTTAACTAGCCAGCAATTTCTCTTCTCTCCCTTATCATCCCTCCTGTTGTTATGTGCCGTTGAGTCAGACCCGACTCGTAGCGACCCCTCCTTGGGTTTCTGAGGTGGTGTCACTCCAGAAGTAGCTTGCCCAACCTTCTCTACTAGGAGTAGCTGGTGGGTTTGAACTGCCAACCTTTGGGTTAGCAGTCAAGTGCCTTAGGCACTATGCTATCACAGTTCCTTATATCATCCCTAGATACCAACAATGATAATTTTCCTCCCTGTATAAGCCTTTTCTTGACTTTTTATAAGAGGAACTCATACAATATTTGTACTTCTGTGACTGACTTGTTTCACTTAGTGTAATGTTCATCCAAGTTCATCCATGTCATGAAGTGATTTGTAGATTCTTCATTATTCTTTAATATTGCATAATATTCCATTGTGTATATGTACCATAGTTTGTTATCCATTCATCTGTAGATGGGCACTTAGGTTGTTTCCATTTCTTTGCTATTGTGAATAGTGCTGTGAAGAACATGGATCTAGGACATCTATTCATGTCCCAGATCACACCTCTTTAGGATACAGTCCCCATAGTGGGATGGCTGGATCAAATAGTATTTCTATTTCCATTTTTTAAGGAAGCAACGTGCCATTTTCTACAGTGGTTGTACCATTTTACAGTCCCACCAGCAGTGCATGAGAGTTCCAATCTCTCCACATGCTCTCCATCATTTGCTGTTTTCCAACTTGTTGAACTTTGCTATTATTGCTGGGCTGAGATATTTTGTTTTTGCTTTGGTTTGCATCTCTCTATTGGCTAATGATTACAAGCATTTCTTCTTGTGTTTGTTGGCTGCTTGAATACTTTTTGTGAAGTGTCTGTTCTTGTTCTTTTCCTATTTTTGTATAATTGTTTTGTCTTTTTGATGTTGACATATGAAGCTTTCTATAAATTTTAGAGATAAGTTCTTTGTTGGATATGTCATTGTCAAGTACTTTTTCCCAGTCTGTAGGTTCTATTTTTACTCTTCTGGAGAAATCTTGTGGTGAAAATAAGAATTTATTTTCAGAAGGTCCCGGTCATGTAGTTTATCTTCTGCTGTTTGTGCATTTTGGGTTATGCTTGATAGCCTCTTTATGCCCTAACTTACAGCCCCTAAGTTTGTCCCTGTTTTATCTTTATAGTTGAACTTTATAATTTTGGTTTTACATTTACATCTTTGATCCACCTTAAGTTCATTTTTATGTATAGTATGGCATGACGTGCTCTGGTAGCGTAGTGCCTAAGGCACTTGACTGCTAACCAGAAGGCTGGTGGTTCAAGCCCACCAGCCACTCCTCGGAAGGAAGATAGGGCAATCTACTTCTGTAGTAATACTGCCTCAGAAACCCAAGGAAGGGTCACTATGAGTTGGGTCCGACTCAACGGCACATGACAACAACAACAACATGGCATGAGGTATAGATCTTATTTCATTTTGCTGCAAATGGGTATCTAGTTTTGCCAGCATCAGTTATTAAAGAGGCTATCTCTCCTCCATTTAATGAGTTTCAATTCTTTGTCAAAGAGCAGTGGTCCATAGGTGGATGGATCTATTTCTGGATTCTCAATTCTGTTCCACTGGTCTATAGGTCTCTGGTTGTACCAATATCAGTCTGTTTTGTCCACTGTGGCTCTATAGTAGGTTTCACAATTGAAGAGTGACATACATATACATTTTTATTCAATATAAATACAATATCATAGTTTTACAAATGGAGTTGATGTAGTAGATCCCTTCTAAACCTGTGATTTTATGTTTAATTGATGAAGTTATTTCATCTCACAATTCCTTTCATACCTTTATTGCATTAAACAAGAGATACGATTTTTGTTAAAGCCAAGAAATATATCAGAAGTAAATTTATTTGTGTATGTGTGTGTGTGTGTATGATACAACAACCTGTAATTCCCAAGTTACATGGAATGGAAGGCAGATGGGGATGACATCTGTTAAAATCTAGTAATAGTTTAAGATATAGAGAAATGGGCTTTGTCTCACTTTTTTTTTTCTTTTTTTGTGAAATTCCCTTTAACAAACATGGGTACTTGGGGGTCAAAGTGGGTCATTACTGAATCTGTAGAAGAGATTCATTTTCTCAAAATTCTCTATCTACATTACCTTGGACACATGTCTTACATTATATTACAGGTATAAAATGTGTGCAAATAAACAAAACCATAATTCCTCATTTTTCTTTCTTCCATCAATTCCTAGAGTTTTCTAAATGTTTTATTTTACACTTTTAGATAAATTAATGAGGTGTGCAAAATCATTTAGAGTGCAAAAAGCCACCTTACTAGATTATAAAATACTTCTAGTATTCGTGTATGTTTCAAGATATGTGTTCTTTATTTTACTTTCAAGCTTAGTATCTTATTATGTTTTAACTCTTTATTCTTTTTTCAGTCTGTAGGTCAATGTGATAACCCATACTATATCATTCTAACCCTTTCTATATCATAGAAAGGGAGCTCTAGTAGTGTAGTGGCTAAGTCATTTGACTGTGAGCCAGAAGGCTGGTGGTTCAAACCCACCAGCCACTCCTAGGAAGGAAGACTGGGCAATCTACTTCCATAGTGATGCCCCCTTGGAAACCCAAGGAGGAGTTGCTCTGAGTCGGGGCTGACTTGACGGCAGTGAATTTTTTTTTTTTTTTTTTCCCCTTGGTAGATCATAGAATGATCTACACATTTGAAAAGTTTAAAATACAGTGTCAGTATTTGCATTAACATGGTGAAAACTGCCTCCTCAATAGCATGAAATGTTCTTTGAGGCTGGAAAAGTCCCAATTCCTCCCAATTAGTCTAATTTTTCCCTCTCTGCTTCATTTTTATCATTTCTTAGAGCCATACACTCTGGCCAGATTCCTATGTATCCTTTAAGACCGATTTCAAAAATCATCTATTTATATACATTCTATCATTCAAGTATTTATCAAATACCTACCATAGGCAAAGTGCTAGGTGTGCTTTGTGGGGGAAATATATTAAAAAAATACCAATTTCTTGTCTTCAAATAACAAAATGGAATTTGTGTGAGCTACTTAATAAGTAAGTGCTAAAAAGAAATCTCAGCAGTTAGCCTGAAGATATTGGCCAAGGCTTTTTGGTGGAAATTTAATTTGCCCTGAACCTTGAATTAAGGTTTTAATAGATAGGAAGATAAAGGCTGCTGCACCATTGCATCACAAATGGGGACTACATAGAGGCACTGAGAGACACTTGGTTATCTCTTAGAGCAAACACTAACTTTTATCACAATTATTTCTATAGCTAGATCTCTTATTTCATAAGGAGTACGTTCCAAGACTGGAAGTGCTCCAAATCCATAAATGCACCAAAAAAATTCCTCCAATAAAATGCAATAAAATGTTAGATCTCTTTACTACCATTTTATGTTCACCATCAAACTAGCATTTGGCATCTATTTGAAGCCATTTTTAAATCATAAGCAAAAATTTTCTTTAAAGATAATTAAAAAGCAACAGAAGTAATTTAATTTGAGGATCCTGATTTTTAGGTTTTGAAGGTGCATTGTGAATTTTAAAGCAAGCAAATGTGCAGATTATACTGTAATTGTTAGAATTACTTAAATTGGGCTAAGTTAAATGAGTGAACTTCAGGGCATCTATGAATCGTCTAAAATTATAAACATAATTTGTAGTGTACTGAAATGTTTGCTTTTATAGAAAGAAAGAGAATTTAAAGTCTTCATAACACTGTCAAATGTGACCTTGAATAAAAAATTTAAAGTGTAAGATTGGCTCTAAATTGCATAAAAAAGTATGGAAGCACAATTTGATGGTATATATCAAATTTTGAAATGAGAATGCTCTTTGAGCCATTAACTTTACTGCTGGGAGACTATCCTGCAAGTTTTTTTCAGAAGTACACAAACAATTATATGCAGAGATAACTTAATACATCATTTTTTGAATACTCAAAATCCAGAAAAATCTAAATATTTAACAATAAATGTATGATAAATGAAACATATACCTACACAATCAATCATATCAACCCATTGAACAGAAGAAGTGAGAGCCAAATATATTGGTTTATTTTAACTTAAAGTATGTTGGTATTTATTATTTCATCATTTAATGTTTCATTAATTTATCCACTACTGAGTGCCTTCTCTGTTTCAAGCACAGTTCTAGGGAGAATGAAGCAAAAAACTGCCTTCATGGAGCTTAAACTCCAGAAAACAAAAACGACGACGACAAAAAAGCAAACTCACTGCTGTGGAGTAAGTTCGGAATCATAGCCACCCCTCCTTGGGTTTCTGAGACTGTATCTCTAGGGAAGTCGATTGCCAAGTCTTCCTAAGTGTATACTTATTCACGTATTAACAAGTTTATTTATTTGTAAATAAGGGGTAAATTATCAGCTTAATTCTTCACTATGTTGTTGTTGTTTGGTGCCGTCGAGTCGTTTTCAACTCATAGCAACCCCATGCACAGCCCGATCCCGCGCCATCTCCATGATCCCTGCTATACTTGAACCCATCATCGCAGCCACCGTGCCAATCCATCTTGTTGAAGGTCTACCCCTCCTTCGTCGACCCTCCACCCTACCAAGCGTGACATCCTTCTCCAGGGAATGGTCCCTTCGACAACATGACCAAAATAGGTGAGACGTAGTCTGGCCATTCTTGCTTCCAAGGAGCATTTTGGGTGCACTTCCTCCAGGACAGATTTGTTAGTTCTTTTAGCAGTCCATGGTACTTTCAGCATTCTTCACCAGCACCACAACTCAAAAGCATCAACTTTTCTTCAGTCTTCCTTATTCATTGTCCAGCTCTCACATACATATGAGGCGAATGGAAATATCATGGCTTGTGTCAGGCACACCTTAGTCCTCAAGGAGACATCCTTGCTCCTCAGGACTTGAAACAGTTCCTTCGCGGTTGACCTTCCCAATGCTACAAGTCATCTAATGTCCTGACTGCTGCTTCCATTGGCATCAATTGTAGAACCAAGCAACGTGAATTCTTTGACAACCTCAATCTTCTCTCCATTTATTGTGATGCTGCTCATTGGTCCAGTTGGGAGGATTTTTTTTTTCTTTATATTGAGACATAATCCATACTGCAGACTGTATTCTTCAACCTTCATAATTAAGCGCCTCAAGTCATCCTCACTTTCAGCAAGCAAAGTTGTATCTTCTATGCATCTCAGGTTGTTAATGATTCTTCCTCCAATCCTGATGCCACTTCCACTATGACATATGCCATTTAAGAGAAATACCTACATGTTACTCATTTTGAAATTCTTTGCAGCACTCTAAAGGTTGCAGTAGCTGGAAATAACATGTAAAGAAAAGCCTTACCATACTCTATTGAAAGGAACTCTGATTAGCCCATATTCTTTTCTCTGCATTAACATTACAGAAAGTCATATACTATTTGATTGCTAACCAGAAGGCTGGCAGTCAAAACCAACCAGCTACCAGAGGAAAGATTGGGCAATCTACTTCCGTAGAGATACTCCTGGGAAACCCAAGAAGGGGTCACTATGAGTCCAATTGACTAGATGGCAGTGAATTTGGTGTTAGGGTGTTTTTTGTTTTTTTTTTTTTAAACTGGGGAATGCTAGGGGAGTTGATGATGTTTATGGGAATTAGAAAATTAATACCTTAAAGCTGTCTCCAAAAATCTACACTGGCCTTAAAATATTTTAATGTAACATCCTATGCATGTAACAAAAGTGTGTAGATTTGGATATACTTTAGAAATGTCACCAAAAAGTATTAGGTTTTAGAGTTTCTTCAGCAGCTATCCTCACACAGTTTTGTTCTGAGGAAGAAACTGATATTCCTACACTTTTGTCCTATAGTGGGACCTCTGTGTTATCGAGTCATCATTCCAAGATGATGAGTCTTTGACTAGTCTCCAACTCCCTTTGTGGGGACAAACTTACATAAAAACAATGAAAAACACTTGATGTTTCTCTGTGAATTGGGAGGCAGGGGTTGTGGGGGATCAAGCATTGAAACTCATATTAAAAATTTTGCAAAGTGTATTGAAAAATATGAAAAACGCTTAAAAACATATATTTTATTTTACAGTAGAATTTTATAAAGAGACAAAATAGGAAACATGTTTAAGCATGTTTTCCTTTATACTATATATTTTGCTCATTATAACAAGAAACACTTATGTAATTAATAATTTATGCTAATTAAATTCACAAAGTTGACTATGTGCTGCTATCATTCTTCTAATTATCTAGGAATAGAGACTGTATCTCTAAGATGCTCGTGTAAGGAGATGCCCTCCACTCTGTTAGACAATATAATGAAAATAATCAATTAAAATATTCCTCTTCCCCATGACCAGTGAAAAGAATTTGATTTCTTGCATTAGTTTTTGCATTGTCTGTACCCAGACTCTGAGGATTTCATTTGAGAACTAAAGTTAACTAAAGAGGTAGCTGGAAGAAATTAATATTAGAACACTCTCAGGTTAAAATAACCCAAAGAAAGATGAAAACATGTAAGTTCCATTGCTCTGACTATTTTCTCAGCATGAAATTCCAGGTTTAACTATTAAAGAGTATTATTTCTATACATAAATGGTGAAGAATTACATATTCCTGTGTATTTTACCATACAAATTGCATTAAAATTGTGAACATATTATTTAGCTAGATGAATAACTGGACTGTATTCACGAAGATACTATCGATAACAAAGCAGACATCATGACTCACAAAAGCCCTTAATTGAATCATCTGAAGTAATGGAAACTTTTGGAAATTAGTCTCTCTTCAGAATGAGTTCATAGTTATCGCGATACTACTAAATTTGTTTTCTACAAATAATTTAATGGTATGACAATGAAAAGATCTTGATGTCAGAAATTGCAAACAGTCCTAAAGAATACTCCTAAACCCCCAAACAACAAAGTCCACATAGCTTCACCATTCTTCAAAATGCCTTAAAAATACATCACAAATAATAGCTTGTCCTAGTTGCATTGCTTCAGTATTTAAAGTGATATTCAACCACATTACAATTACTGACTTAGAGAATTTTATTTTATAACTGAGCTAGCATATTTCTAGGAATAGCAAAAAATTTGTTAGTGGTACTACATACCCAGATTATTAGAGTCTTTCTTCTGAATTGTTTGAATGATCTTGTTCAGTATCTTAAAGCCAAAAAACTAAATTCACTGCTGTCAAGTTGGATCCGACTCATAGTGACTGCTCCTTGGGTTTCCGAGATGATATCTCTGGTAGCATAGTGCCTAAGGCACTTGACTGCTAACCAGAAGGCTGGCGGTTCAAACCCACCAGCCACTCCTAGGAAGGAAGGTTGGGCAATCCTACTTCTGTAGTGATACTGCCTCGGAA
>NW_006921753.1:7196908-7212230 GCF_000298275.1 Orycteropus afer afer
AACCCACCAGCCACTCCTAGGAAGGAAGGTTGGGCAATCCTACTTCCGTAGTGATACTGCCTCGGAAACCCAAGGAGGGGTCGCTATGAGTTGGGGGCGACTCGACGGCAAACAGCAACATCACTATGGAAGTAGATTGCTCAACCTTCTTTCCCAGGAGTGGCTGGTGGGTTTGAACCACCAGCTTTCTCACTAGCAGTCAAATGCCTTAGAAACTACGCCACCAGAGCGCCTGTTCAGTATGTTAGCTTCTGGTATATTTCATGTAAGTATCTAACTTGATACTAAAAAATGTTTATGTTCTTCGAAATAATCTTTTGCTTTTTTTCATCACGAGTCCCCATTAGCACTGCCTATTTCTCCTGAGGATATAGATTTGTACAATTAAACATGGTAAGTAATAAAGGTTAAAAAGCTATTTAAAAGGTTTTCTACATATTTAGTACAGCTTGCCAGTTGATTGCAGGGATTTAGATTTGTGTAAATTCCATGCTTTTAGTTGACAACTCCCCAGTGGCATTGTAATTTAAGTTAAGGTCATGGGAAGAAAATGATGGTTTACCATGGCATTTTTCACCCTTTTAAGAACTAAACTCAGTTTACCATAAGATCTAGTTTTCTAGCATTAAGGAAGAAAGAGACATAGAAATGTTTGCCCAAGATAAATTTTTTGAAAGACATTAAATCCACAAGAAAAAAAAAAAAAAACCTATAACACACATAGATGCACACACTTAGTATATCAACATAATCCATGATGAAACAATTTTGCTGCCTTTAGAGATCTCCAAAGGACAGAATGACCACGGAGACCAATGCCGCTGTGGTTTGCTCACAGTGGGAGTTCATGGGAGTAGCTCCAGAATGCATGAATTTAGAGTGACAATACTGTCATCTATTAATATATTAACAATAAGTTTTCATATATTCCATTTTCCCTGACAGTCATTATCCTTAATTGATGAGTGGGAGTAAAAGTGGGAAAGAGAACAAGATAATTTAGGAAGGCAATGAGTAGAGATGTGAACTATAGGAAAATGTATTGAAAGACAGTTTTTTTCATTTCTAAAGTTGTCAGAATAGAGGCAAGCTTTAAAGATTTTATGAAATCTGGACATGAAACTTACCTTTGACTTTGAAACTTTTCTTTTCTCCCAAATAATTTAACTATCTGAAAGCTTCATCTTAAAGCCTGAGAGGCCTATTGCAGCTTGAGAATGTGCTGTCATTATGTTGTTAAATCAGGAAATGGTTTAATGATCCCAGAAGAATTTGGCAGACTATATATTATGGGCAAGATAGCAAAAACCAAAGCATAACATAAAACTAGGTAAGGAAAACAAATCCTTAAAGCAAGAAAAAGGTACTTTTGTAGATGGTGATTACACAGGAATTCTAGGATGTAGACACTGTTATTAAACTCTATACATGACACCTCTTCTGAGAAAATATCTGTGGCCAGTTGGTTTTTCTTAATTTTTGCATCACATCTCACTTGCCTCTCTGTCTCATGCTTTCATCTTCTTATTTAAGTGAAACCAATCCATTCATTAAATAAAGGTCTTCTTCCTTGTTTATTACTCAGGAAAAAATGTGTTTGAAGGGTGTGGTGGACATGAACACCTGCTCAGCTGCCAGGAACTTATGAAGGGCCCCAATTGTTGCAATCTGATTCCCATCACTAGGTTTGTGCTAAGGCCATACTTCCCACCTTTGTTGCCAACTAATGAATGAGTGCAGCAGAAATACTAAGGCAGGCAAGTCTCCGGGTGACAAGAAACTCCTATGAGGGCTGACTATGGCCCAAAAACTCTGACAGCCTTGCTGAACCTCCTGTAGGTTGTGTAGTAGCCTAGAACACTTTCACCCAAGTTTCCTTCCCTCTTTCTTTCATTTGGGATCAGAATAGCATTGCAGTCTGACTATTTTCCCAGCCATTTAGCCCCTTCTCCACTTTTTTTCCCATATAGATGTTTCCTCTGATTCAATCCTTGCACTTTTATTCCACTTTGGCACCTGCTTCTCAGAGGTTGCTGACATGGGCAGTTAGGCAGGCCATACATAATTGCACTGACTCTCTGACAGTAGACTACCAGTGTTCATAAAATTAGAATTCAATATCGATGTAGTGAAAAACACCACACTTTGATCTAGAATTGGTTAGTTAAATTAAAAATAAAATGATACGTTAGAGTAATAATAACCTGGGTGATTTATAGTTTACAATCTTTTATTATATGTATTCTGCATTTATTTGTATTTTGGCCTTGCTAAAATCCTATATGCTGAACAAAGAAATCTTTATGAAGAGCAAATATTATGATACTTCATTTTATTGATAAGAAATGTTTGCCCAGCAAAGCCCAATGTCTAGGCTGACACCACCAAGCCAGTATGTGGTAGAGCAGAGCTCAGAATTAATTCTCCCCTCAAGTCCTAAGTGTAGAGAAAATGATTACATATTATTGGTTCATTTCATATTGTAGCTAATTTAGGAATATTGTTTGAAAATTAACAAAATGCTAAGCATAATGAAACTTAAATATAAACAAAAATACCTACAAATTGGAGAGACTAGAAAGAAAGAAAGTAACATATTTGATTTCTGCTCTTTCAATGGAATGTATAGCAACTGAGCATTGATTGCCAGGGTATACAGGAAGTTTTGTCGATGATGATTCATGTAATTCTCAAAATTAAAAGGAAAATGCCTAAATATTCTAGAAGGTGGTTATCTTAAAAGGATCCCTGGTGATCTAATGGTTAAGAGCTCAGTTGCTAACTGAGAGGTAAGCAGTTCAAACCTATCAGCAACTCCAAGGGAGAAAGACCTAGCAATCTACTCCCATAAAGATTATACCCTAGAAAATATTAAGGGGCAGTTCTACTCTGTCTTATAGAAAGTCAACTTGATGGCACACCACAACAGGTGTCCTGCAGATCAAGAAACAAAGGTCTGATAAGAATCTTTAACAAAGCCAAGACAGTCCCTTAACAGATAGAGTAACATTTTTATCTATGCATCTCTCACAGCTAGGAGCTCTGGTAGCATAATGCCTAAGGCACTTGACTGCTAACCAGAAGACTGGCAGTTCAAACCCACTAGCCACTCCCAGGAAGAAAGAGGGGGCAATCTACTTCCTTAGTGATACTGCCTGGGAAACCCAAGGAGGGGTCGCTATGAGTTGGGTCCAACTCGACTGCACATAACAACAACAACAGCACTGGGAGGTAACACAGTCGATCCCCTCCCCAAAATACTGTTGAATGAATGTAATGTCAGAACTGAGATTCAATTTGAATCTTTCTGATTTAACAAGTTGAGCCTTTTTGTCTCCATTAAAAAAAATGTTTTTTAACAATTATGATTTTTATGAATTGCTGTGGTTGTTATGTGATGTGGAGTCAGTTGGGACTCATAGCAGCCCTAGATACAATAGAACAAAGCACTTCCTGGTCCTGGGTCATCATCACAATCATTGCAATGTTTGAGCCCATTGTGGCAGCCATTGTGTCAATCCATCTGATGTGCTATGTACTATGAATAGACCATAGTAAATATGGGTTAAACACTTATCCGCTATTGTTAATAGAATCAAGACATACATAGTTGACATACATAGTTCCTACAGCCCGTGAAACACATATATTTAGGTGATCTCACTGTATTCACTTGGTTTGAGGTAGGGAGAGATGTAAGAATTTTGAAGGGCAAAGCTTTGGACTCCATCAGCACAGGTGATGATCTGCATCCTAGCCCATGCACCTGAATCCCCGGGCAGATCTCAGCAGGTGCTGACTTCCCAACACGTCTCACACTTCTGATGAACAGTATACTGGAGGGCTGTGCTGCAGCCCAGCAATTGCTGTTTTATTATTATGGTGCCCACATCCTCCCAATTCCACTGGGGTGCTAATACATTTGGCTCATCTTTCCATTTAAAAGAGACAATGTCTTTGATAATTTGTTCATGGTTACCACTTAGGGAGATAATGACACTCAAAACTCCCCTAACTGAATATTATAATATTACCTCCTCTCCTCTGCTATTTTTAACAGCTTTTAAAGACAATAGTGTCATTTGGGTAAAAAGAAGTTCACTGTTCCTACACATTGAAAGAATACCAGGTTATACAGATGAGCTGAAAGAGCCCCAGCAGGGCTTCAGATTAAATCATGTATTTTGTTTATGAATCTCTTTTGAGTTTTATAACTGAAAGTACTACTAAAATTTCTCCCCCAGGAAGTAATTAACAGGAAATCATCAAATCAAATAGAAAAAGACTGAAATGCTTAGACTGTGTCACTCTCCAATGTAATTTTCAAATCCATTCCCTCTTAAGAGTCCTACAAAAATATGCTATATATATGTGTTCTTCAAACACACTTGCATTTCTGTGTATACATAGCAGAATAACAAGAACACCTGTGGATCAATTTTAATTTTTTTTTTTATCTTTCCCCCCTTTTTAGGTAATTGCAGGTAGTGGCAACATGAAAAACTAAGGTTATTGGTATATGATCAGTTAACAACAACAACAAGAAAAAACAAACTCATTGCCATTAAGTCGAATCCAACCCATAGTGACCCCTCCTTGGCTTTTCAAGGTAGTATCACTATGGAAGTAGATTGCCCACTCTTCCTTCTGAGGAATGGCTGGTGGGTTTGAACCACCAGCCTTCTGGTTAGTAGTCAAATGCCTTAGGCACTATGCCAGATAATTAACAAGGTTTTATTAAATATCTTCTATGTACCTAACAGGAGCTCTGATGGTGTAATGCCTAAGGCATTTGACTGCTAGCCAGAAGGCTGGCAGTTCAAACCCACCAGCCACTCTCGGAAGGAAGATTGGGCAATCTACTTCCGTAGTGATACTGCCATGGAAACCCAAGGAGGGATCACTGTGAGTCAGATCTGACTCGAAGGCAGTGAGCAGTAGTGAGTAATGTACCCAGCATGATTTTAGAAAACTGTTATTCAGAAAGGAATATTTTTTTTTTCTCTAATTTTAAAAACTGGAAGCTATGCTATGTATATTTCCAAAATAACATCTTACCTACCAGTCACCAACATAAACATGCATAGTCAATAAAAATGAGTGATATGTATATACTTCAGAAAGTTACCATTATGGAAGTATGTTATTTATTCAAAAATTTTTGTAGCTATAAGACAATGTATGAAGATGTATGTGGAAAAGGCAATGCAATCTACTGGAAATGGAAACACTGAATGTTCCTAATGAATAAACCAAATCAAAAGAAACCCATTGTTGTTGAGTCAATCCTGACTCATAGTGACCTTACAGGACAAAGTAGAAGTACCCCATAGGGTTTCCAAAGCTATAATCTTTAGGGAAGTAGACTGCCACATCTGCCATGGAGTGGCTGGTGGGTGTGAACTGCTGACCTTTTGGTTAGCAGCCAAGTACTTTAAGCCATTGTGCCTCAAAGACTCCCTGTCTGATGAATTGCTGTGGTTGTTATGTGATGTGGAGTCAGTTGGGACTCATAGCAGCCCTAGGTACAATAGAACAAAGCACTTCCTGGTCCTGGGTCATCATCATAATCATTGCAATGTTTGAGCCCATTGTTGCAGCCATTGTGTCAATCCATCTGATGTGCTATGTACTATGAATAGACCATAGTAAATAAGGGTTAAACATTTAACCATTATTGTTAGCAGAATCAAGAAACTGTATATCAGGGTGTTTCTCATTAGAATGAGATAGTTTTTCTTTTTGTTGTGGTTTACCTGTGCCAGACTTTTTCTTTTTTCTTAAAAAAACAAAACAAAAAAACTTAGACTTTTGTTTTCTCTAAACCTTTGAAAATCAAATTTCCCCTAACCCAAAAGGTTATAATTCATATTAAGTCACTTAAGTTTGACATAAAACCATTGACTACCTACAATATGTCAGTTACAATATTTCTGCTGGGCATATGATCATAAATGAATCATCTCTTCCCAGGAGATTAAAATCCGTTGTTGTTGTTGTTGTTGTTAGATGCCTTCAAGTCCATTAGACTGATGAGGACCCCAAGTGACAGAGTAGAACTGCCCCATAGGGTTTTCTAGGCTGTGATCTTTACAGAAGCAGACCACCAGGCCTTTCTTTCTCCCTTGGAGCTGCTGGGTAGGTTAGAACCAGCAAACTTTCAGTTAGCAGCTGAGCACGTAACCTGTTGCACCACTAGGGCTCCTTGATTAAAATCCAGAAGGAGATAAATGAAACACAACTAGTAACACAATAGCATAGCTATTAAGACATGGTCTCTGGACTCAGACTGCCTGGGTTGGAACCAGACGCTGCTGTTAATGAGCTGGGTGACCTCCAGAGAGTTACTTAACCCACACATGCTCATGTTTCCCAACTCCAAAATGGGGCCTAATAAGAGCATCAAAATCATTAGATTACTGTGCCTATTAAATAATTAAATATGTGTAAGTTGCTTAAAAAGTAGTTTTATATAATAAGTGCTCAGATAGTTATCATACACCTCTGACTTTTATGTGGTGGAATAAAAGAGACTGAGTACCAAATGTTAGAGAATCAGAGAGTAATGAATAGGCTGGAAACAACTTTGCCCAAAAAAGACATTTAGATTGAATTTTCACAGGTGAGAATTTCTTCAAGTGAAAACCAGAATAAAGTGATCTCCATGCAGGAGAAAGGCTGGGAACAAAGAAGCTTGTTTAGCCAGTGTGGCTGAAGTTCAGGGCATGGAAGAGGCAATAGAGGGAAGGTGGCTTTCAGGATGATGTTTTGAAAGCCCTTAAATAATAGCTTATAGAATTTGGATTTTATCCTGTAAGAAATATGGAGATAATAATTTTTTTTTTTTTTTTTTTTTTAACAATGACGTGAAGTAATCAGAATTTTTATATTGAAAGTTATCTTTGGCAGCAGTCTGGAAGATCATCAGCCGGAGAAGAAACTAGGGCAAGGTAAATTTGTTAGAAGATAATATTAAGTTTAGTAGGTTACCTAATCCTAGTAATAAGGAAGTAGAAATGGTGAAGAGGGTCCATTTCCAAAGGAGAATCAGTATGGACGCCTGTAAGTTTGCTGCATTCTGCAACTTCAAAGTTCACATTTCCCAGCATAACTAAACACACAGCTCACATGAAGAATTTAGTCTCCCTAGAAGCATCTCATACACTATGTGTGAAATCACACACTTGCAAGGCAAATAAGAAAGCTGCCTTTTAGTGTTAGCTCCTTGCAAAAGCTTGAGACTAAATAAGCAGAACAGTCCAAAGCAAATATTAACTTTGGTGGTGTTAGGTGCTTGGTTTTCTAAACGCAAATGAATTTTGACTTTAACACATGCAAGCCCTTTCAGTATATACCACAAACTACAGTGAGAGAAAAACTCAAAGCTGAAACTTAAACAGCCCTAAAAAAAATTCTTTGTTGTTTTCTAAGCTTTGTGCTTATCTGTGACAAACATAGTACAAAAGTTAAATGTAAAAGAAAAGGCCTAGAATATTGTGTTTTTCCATCACTACTAATTTTTCTTTTTTAAGGGCAATTTCTGAATTCATTTGGGCCCCTGAGGTGTTTCTGGAAACACTGATGAGTGGATCAAGGGTAACACACAATGCTCTGATAGAAAGTACAAAGCCATTGCTCTATTATTGTTTAAACCTTCCAATTCAAGGTGATAGTGTGACAAAAGATACTCATCAAAGACTATTGCTACTAACATTAGGTACTACTGAATGCCAGTTTTGACTTGATGCACAATACCTTTTCTTTACAGGGAAGGAGTGGAAAATATAACACGTATCTTTCAAATATCTCTTTCAAGTTACACCAGCCAGGAGTTAGCAGCAATTCTAGTGTCCCTGTCTTTCTTTTCCAGCTGTCTACAAAAGGGTAATTGAGCAAGTTTTGCTCACATACGCAAGGCAGTCAATCTTCCCAACCATCCTGCACCTGCCCGGCCGATGTCTTTTTTCCTGTTCATCATTCAGTTGCCCTTTGGGCTTCTGCTTTTGTGTATTCTCTTCAAATGACCAACTCTGGGAAATGACTTCCAAAATCACGGCCTTAGCCCACCCAGATGAACTGTGATTTCCACCCAGGTATTCATTCTTAAAAAAATTAAGATGATAAAATAGCTAGACTAAAAATTCAGCATAAAATAGCAATTCCATAACACACAGTTCAAAGAACACTATTGTGGAAGTGTAGTAACCACACTCTTGTCTCATCCTTGCCTCTAAATCATTGCAAACTTGCTTTCCTGGGACTCAAGTTTATTCACACGAAGTATGTTACAAAATAAGCCTTGAGTATTTGGAAGTTCATATTCCATTATATAAGAAAAATATACATTTAATTTTCAGTTAGATTTGAAGTCATATTACATTTATGTGTACACTAAATAAAAACCAGTATTTCTTTTTTTCTTATTTTCACTTTATATTTTAATTTTCAGTTGGACTGTCCAAAGAATATTTTAGTAGCTTGACACTGAACAGAATTTGGTTTTGATTTCAAACTCTGTATCAACTGAAGAGTGTTTTTGAGCATAATTCAGGTTTGTTTTAGGTTTGTTACTACTATTACTTAAATATGATAAAAATTTTTACTGTGTTACCTCAGCATGTCATATGTTTCAATATTGGCATGTAGCATGTTTCATATCTTTCTAATAGTGCCACCACAATAAGTTTGTGAGTTTAGGACCCAAGTTGTAAAAATTTCTTATTGAAGTTTAGTAACATTTTGTTTAAATATGAACAAAATGAATTAATATAATTTTATTTCACTTACTAAGAAGCCCTTGTGTGACAATGGTTAAATAATTGGCTATTAGCCAAAAGGTTGATGGTTCAAACCCAACCAGTGATTCTGTGGGAGAAAGATCTGGCACTATGTTGGAGAAATACTTGGTGATATGGGGCAGTTCTTTTTTATCATATGATGTCCCTATGAGCCAAAATAGACTTGACAGCACCTATGAAAAACAATAATATTGATTACTGACATTATGTTGTTGTTGTTGTTATGTGCTGTCAAGTCGGACCCGACTCATAGTGACCCTACCTTGGGTTTCTGAGGCAGTATCACTATGGAAGTAGATTGCCCAACCTTCCTTCTGAGGAGTGACTAGTGGGTTTGAACTGCCAGCCTCCTGGTTAGCAGTTAAGTGCCTTAGGCACTATGCTACCAGAGCTCCCTACTGACATTATAGATAAAAATAATAATAAAACTGCATTTCAAAATTAGAGTAATATTTCATACATGCAGGATCATAGGAAAAAGTGGAATAAAATCTTTCTGTTGTTGTTATTTGCGGTCGAGTCGGACCAACTCATAGTGACCCCTCCTTGGGTTTCCGAGGCAGTATCACTACGGAAGTAGATTGCCCCATCTTCCTTCCGAGGAGTGGCTGGTGGGTTTGAACCGCCAGCCTTTTCTGGTTAGCAGTCAAGTGCCTTAGTCACTACGCTACCAAAATCTTTCTAGATAAATTATATGTGACTTCTTATATACCACATAGATTTTTAATTTTTAATTATCTTGGATAGAAAACTTATGGACTACATTGTATATTCTCTTGATTCTAAATCAAGTGATATAACAATAACTAACATGTAGATAATACTTAAATCACTTTCCAAAACTTCATCTCTTAAACCAAATATTATTCAAAATATAACTGAACCTCTTTTTGATAACTCAGTTATTCTATGAGCACATATATTTGGATATAATTCAGTGAGGTTCTCAGGACCTACTGAAATGATTAAACCTGTCTGCCAGTATATTAAAGACCTCACCCCACAAAGATTTTGAAATTCATGTGTATGTATATGTGTGTGTTTTAATGGTTTTTCTACCTTTTCTCTCATTATTTCCCTTAGTTGTCACTTTTGATAATGGTAACACCTCACATTTGAATAGCACTTCAGAGTCTACAAAGCACTTTCCATTCATGTCTCCAGTTGGTGACTGTCTCATAGTCCCTGGCCAATTTGCCCCTGAAGTGCCAGGTCTTTGAAAACAAAACAATCAAACTTAAAAAGAGATTCTATTTAGAGAGTAAACAGACTCTGAGTGAGGATGAGGACACCAAGGAGTTTCCTTAAGAATAGGGTTTAGTTCATTGACATCAGCATTTATTTTGGCTTCTCAGAACAATTTTGTATTTCCCATGGGTTATTGGCTTGGCTCTGGATGGTTGAGGTTGGCAGATAAGCAGTCTCTGGCCTTATGAAATGTTTATTTTTGCACTTTTATAAAATGTCTAACAAATTAAAGCTGCACATCAGAATAAGAAATGACCTTAGATGTTATTTGTCATATATATAATAAATTCAGGTTACCAGAGAATTTTAGGTGATAAAGAAAAAAATTGTGTTTGAGAAATGGCTCTTCTGATTCTCAGTTCAATATTCTTTTTATTAACACCACACCATGCATTTGTTATAAATAGCCTTAGTTTCTTTATTATACTGAGGTTGTTTTTATTTTTTGAAATTTGGCACAAGTGATATGATGAAAATATATTTTCAAGTGTATGTACATATACTGTAGCATATAATAGAGAAATTACCTTTCCTGCTATTATATTGTAAGCATTGTGTTATTTTCTCCATAGTTAGTAAAATTGGAGAGGAAACATTTTTAAAAGATAGACCAATTAAAAAAAAAAAAAAGCCATTTAACTGTCTAGTATAAACAAAACATTTGCATTTTGAAAATACAGAATCCATGAAAAGAAAAAAAATAGAAAAAGAGCTAGAGAAAATCTCAGTGTTTATTTGCATATAGTATTAATAAAGTAAGATTATTTTTTTTGTTTTAATAGTTTTCTCTCATTCCAGCATAAATTACAATTTGTTTGTGGTTAATTCACTATAGATATTTAAACTGTAGTTTTCTGGCAAATAATGGCTAAAGGCAAGGATGGCTAATTTGCTCACATGTATCATAAGTGGTGTTGTGTATAAACAGACCTATTACTAGTCCCCCAACTCCATAGACATCCAACTAACAAATATTTTGGCATTCAAGTGAGTGTCATCTTTGACTTGATATCTAATTCAGAGGAATTCAAAGGAAGAATTCAGAGGAAGAAGAAAATGGTGGCTTATTACACTCTAAAGTATTCTCATATTTGTGAAATAACCACATTGAGACAGAAGTAAAATAGAGTGAATCCTGAGATTACAATATTTTATTTTAAGGGAACATTATTGGTGTTGTTAGATAACCAACCAAACTCACTGCTGTCAAGTCGGATCCGACTCATAGTGACCCCTCCTTGGTTTCCAAGGTGATATCATGACAGAAGTAGATTGCCCAATCTTCCTTCTGAGGAGGGGCTGGTAGGTTTGAACCCCCAGCCTTCTGGGTAGCAGTCAAATGCCTTAGGCACTATGCTACCAGAGCTAGCATTGAATCAATCCTCACTCATAGACACCCTATGTACAATAGAACAAAACACTGTCCAGTTCTGCGTCATCCTTACAATTGTTGCTATTATTGAACCGATTGTTGCAATTACTATGTTAATGCATTTTTTTTCTCTGACCCTCTAATTTACCAAGCATGATATCCCTCTCCAGAGACTGATACCTCCTAGTCCAACATAGATGATAACATGTCCAACTTACATTAGACAAAGTCTTGGCATACTTCCTTCTAACAAGCATTCTAGCTATACTTCTTCCAAGACAGATTTGTTAGTTCTTCTGGCAGTCCATGGTGCTTTCAGTATTCTTCACAAAACTATAATTTAAAGACAGTAATTCTTTGTTGGTCTTCCTAATTGATTCTTCAGCATTCTCATGCATATGAGGGGATTGAAAATATCATGGTGTTGGTCAGGCACACCTTAGTCCTCTAAATGACATCTTTGCTGTTTAATACTATAAAGAGGTCTTTTGCAGAAGATTTGCCCAATTCAATTTGTTTAGGGCTTATATTGATTAAACTATTCTGGCTTATTTCTTAATATCATCCCTGATTTATCACCACAGTTTTCAGATTCATTGATGACAAAATTTCCTCTCCAGAATTCTACTTCCAATGTTAAATATATGCATCATCATGAATATTTCTTGAATATATCAATTTCCTGACTACTGCCTCCAAGAGTGTTGATTGTTGAGTCAAGTAAAATGAAATTCTTGACAATAATTTTTTTCTCCATTAATCATGATATTGCTAATGATCCAGTGGTGAAGGTTTTTGTTTTCTTTATGTTGAGGTGTAATCCATATTGTAGGTTGTATTCTTCGATCTTTATCAGTAAGTGCTTCAAGTCCTCTTCACTTTCTGCAAGCAAGGTTGTGTCATCTGCATATCATAGGTTGTTAATGAATCATCCTTCACGTCTGATGCTACATTCTTCTTCATGTAGTCCAGCTTCTTGGATTATTTATTCAGCATATGGATTGAATAAATGTCAGAAGGAAGATGGGGCAATCTACTTCTGTAGTGATACTGGGTCGCTATGAATTGGGTCCGACTTGATGGCACATAACAACAACAACAACAACAAATTTGGTGAAAGGATACAATCCTGACACACACCTTTCCAGATTATTAACCACAGAGTATCCCTTTGTTCTGTTCAAATGACTGCCTCCTGGCCTATGTACAGGTTCCTCATGAGTATAATTGACTCTTATGGAATTCCCATTCTTTGCAATGTATCCATAATCTGTTATGATATGCATAATCCAATGCCTTTGCATAGTCAATAAAACACATTTAAATATCCTTCTGGTATTTTCTGTTTTCAGACAAGATCTATCTATCATCACCAGTGATATCCCTTGTTCCATATCTTCTTCTGAATCTAGCTTGAATTTCTGGCACTTCCCTGTTGATGTAGTGCTACAAGTGTTTTTGAAATATCTTCAGCAAAATTTTACTTGTGTGTGATAATAATATTTTCTGATAATTTCCACACTCTATTGGATCACCTTTCTTTGAAAATGGCACAAATATGGGTCTCTTCCTATAAGTAGGCCAGGTAGCTGTCTTCTAAATTTCTTGACATAAACAAGTGAGAGCTTCTAGGATTGTATTATTTGTTGAAACATCTCAATTGCTATCTTGTCAATTCCAGAATTCACCAATAATTTCAGTGAATCTTGGAATTCTTCCTTCAATATCATTGGCTCTTGATTATATGCTACCTCCTGAAATGTCTGAATGCCAACCAATTCTTTTGATACAGTGACTCTTTGTACTCTTTCCATCCTTTCTTCATATTTCACTCATTGTTTAATATTTTGTCCATAGAATTCTTCAATATTGCAACTTGAGTGCTGAGTGTTTTCTTCAGCTTGAGAAATGTAGAACATGTCCTCCTTTGGTTCTCTAACTCCTGCTCTTTGTATATTACATTATTATAATTATTATTATGGAACATTATGTACTAGAATAAAATTAGTCTACATAATACACTTTAGAAAAGTCAGATTTGTAGCTTTTTAGTACCTAACAAATTTGCACCATATTTATACTTTACTGAAAAAAAAAAAAAAAAAAAGTACAAATATTCATTTTCCCTGGGTGAGGAGAAACTGGCTTTAATATTTTCATATTTATTCTCAAGACATATTCATGATGATGCATACATTTAATATTGGAAGTAGAATTCAAGAGAGGAAATTTTGTCATCAATGAATGTGAAAACTGTGGTGATAAATCAAGGATGGTATTAAGAAATAAGCCAGAATGGTTTAATCAATATAAGCCCTAAGCAAAGTATATAAGGAAGGACACTGTGTAAAACACATGAGAAGCTAAACCACAGTGAACTGACCTCCAAAAAATCAGTCCTGAAAAACAAAGTTGTTGTTAGATAAAGTAGCACATGTTACATTGGGTCAGAGGGAAGAATATTTATTGAACATATACCAAAAACCAAACCCACTTCCGTTGACTAGACTCTGACTTATAATGACCCCCATTGGGTTTCCAAGGTGGTAAATCTTTACAGAAGTAGATTGTCCAGTCTTGCTTCCCCGGAGTGACTCATGGGTTTGAACCATCAATGTTCTGGTTAGCAGTCAGATGCCTTAGGCACTGTGCTACCAGAGCTCCTTATTAAGTGTATAGATATTCTAAAAATCTAACTTGCCAAAAAAACAATTCTCCCCAGGGATTCCTAAACTTCAGTAGAGATGGGCATCAGAGAATATGGAAGCAACGAGTAGCCATGTTTAAACTTTGATCTCTTTAGAAATCATGCCAGCTTTCTGTCAGAGGACCATGAGGGAGTGAGTAAATTTGACTCTGATCTCCATCCCTGCTAATGTTTACAACACTTAATCATTTGTGTTTAAACTTGGTAGATCATCATGCAACCACTTCACCTTTTTCCATCAGAACTTGATCAATGAACAGAAATTGACATATAGAAGGATAAACATAAACTGATTTATAGAACATATTTTTAAGAAAAAAATTGTTTTTTTAGCAAATAGAATTAAAGAACTTATTTATATATGGTTGGAAACAAAAACCATGCCAAAGTTATGGGAGATTTTTAGCTTTAAAGTTAGAAAGAATTAATAAAGCATACCTCACCACTGGACCTGTTTACTTAGCTGACAATACCACAGCATGAAAAAAAATCCCACATAATTTCTATTTTCATCATAGCTATAATTTAACATTCTAGTCTGCCTTTTGTCTTCATTAGTTCTTCACTTATCCATCTTTGGTCTCCCCTTACTTAAAATTACTTGTTAAAGGGTATGAAATACATGTACATTTAAAATTATTTCCTAGTTCTAAAAAATTGAAAATAATGTGGTTTCCACCCCACATGGCTTTGAAAAACCTACTTGGCTTGGTTTTTACAGTGATTTAAACATCATTTCTATTTGGCTAATACACTTTAATAACTTTGTCAATAAGATGAACAAAACACTGAAAGACAATAATCTTTATAGAACATATGGGAGAAACTCTTCCACTATTATGTGATGAAACTAATCCTACAGGGAAAACATTACAGGAATTGTAAGATGTCTCCTATTGTATTATCATATCCCATAAAACAATAAGGATTTCACAAGGGGTCATGTTGATTGTTAAACTAAATGGTTTTACTTGATCTTTTATTTTAACACCATTCTGTGTTACCAAAAGTTTTTACAAGTGGAGGCGGGGCAAGATGGCGGACTAGGCAGAAGGATTGCACAGACCCTCTTCAACAAAGAAAAGGGAAACCAATTAATACAGACACAGAAGATAATCTTGGACCCCTGAGCCTTAAAGGAAAGGATGCAGATTTGGACTAAACCCCAACTAGCAGAAGAATTTGCGTGAAAATACC
>NW_006921753.1:7221140-7242640 GCF_000298275.1 Orycteropus afer afer
AGGAGTGGCTGGTGGGTTTGAACTGCTAGCCTTCTGGTTAGCAGTCAAGTGCTTTAGGCACTATGCTACCAGAGCTCCTAAGAATAGTTAGAAAGAGGTAATGAGATGAAAGAGGAGATGGAGAAAGCATATACAGGTCTTTCCATATGTTAGGGCTAATCTTTACTACTCTCCTTTGTTGCTCTTTATCTTTTCCTGGTATTTGTGTGTGCCACAGGTAAACACACACACACACACATTTTATTTTTTAAAATTATACAACTAAGATTATAACTGCACAGAGCAAGGGGGAGAAGTAATCTCTTTATGATGGCCCATTTCTGTGAATAATACAGTATGTCAAACTTCACATAAAGATAACCTTATCTACCTCACTCTCTCTGTTCTGTTAACATGCTTACCAGGAATAGTAAGAGACCCTGCAGAGTTAAGGAATGGGAGGGCATGCAGAGTAATTTCTGGAGTTACCAGAATATCATGCCTAACAAAACTGGAGACAATGGGAGAACTATATTAGGAGTGGAGAAGGATTTTTAAAAAAAGTTAAAAAAGTTTTCTTTAAATTCTTGGAACTGAATTGACTTTTTTTGGGGGTGTAGAGCTTATCGATCCATTTACTAATGAAGATTATATAATACAGCCTTCATTTGAGATTATGTCTCAACATAAAGAAAACAAAAATCCTCACAACTGGACCAATAAGCAAAATCATGACAAACAGAGAAAGTATTGAAATTGTCATGGATTTCATTTTACTGGGATCTACAATCAGTACCATGGAAGCAAGCAGCCAAGAAATCAAACGATGCATTACATTGGGCAAATATACTGCAAAGGAACTCTTTAAAGTGTTAAAAAGAGAAGATGTAACTTTGAGGACTAAGGGAGCCTGACAAGCCATGGTGTTTTCATTCACCTAACATGTATACAAAAAGCTGGACAATGAATTGGGAAGCCTGAATAAGAATTTGTGCATTTGAATTATGATGAATTGGTGAAGACCATTGAATATACTGTGGACTTCCAGAAAAATGAACAAATCTGTCTTGGAATAAGTACAGCTACAATTGTCCTTTGATGCAAGGATGGTTTTTGAGTATGTTATCAGGAGGGATCAATTCCCTGGAGAAGGACATCATGCTTGGTAAAGTAGAGAGTGAGTTAAAAAGAAGACAATCCTCAACAAGATGGATTGACACTGTGGCTGTGACGATGGGCTCAAGCATGGCAATGATTGTGAGGATGGTGCAGGACCAGGCAGTGTTTCATTCTGTTGCACACAGGGTCACTACCAGTCAGAACTAACTCAACGGTGCTTAACAACAACAGTAACAACATCAATCCCTTTTGAATGGCTTTAAGACAATGATTACAACATATTGTTATGTATTAAAGACATGCTAGCAGTGTGGTTCTGTATACACTAAAATCATTGACTGTGAAATCATTCACCTGATTTACAAATTTAATTCAGTTAATATGTCACATAAACATATTCTTTTATGTGAAAAATATTATGGAATGTTTAAGCACAGTTAATGGTGGAAATGAGGTTTATTATGTGTGTAATGATTCATATGTATAGAAAATATTTTCTAACTATATTAATACTTTCATAGGTCCAATAATTTTTGAGAACAAAAAAAAACCCTATTAATTCATATATTTCAAGAAAGCTAATGTGAAGGCAGCAATATTTCTGCTAAGTATTGAAAGTTTATAGTGAATAGAGTCATTCGGGCTTTGAGACTAGCCAATTGTTGAAAGTTAGGAAAAATTTAAGAGAGAAAGCAGAACCCCTTTTTATAGTTCCCCTATAAAAAACTTTATATGCATTGTTTAACTTTAGACATATTCTGTAAACCTATGGTTTTCAATGCTCTTAACTATTCTTTTATATTTTGGTAGAACCATTAACCCATTTTCAGTTAATTATTTTTTTATAGTCATAGGTAGTAAAAAGCACTTTCATCTTGTTTCTTATTTTAGATATAAACTGACTGAATTCTTGCTGTGTAAAATGCTTTCCCCCCAGCTTTGCATAAGGAGGTTAAAAAAAACTTTTTTAATGCAAAGTTTCTATTTTTTTTTTTTTTTTTTTTTTAAGTAGAACTCTGTCTTTCACAGATTCTCTTTTTGTATATGCCCATCTTCATGTTCTTTTCTTCCCCCATAGGACAAAATGAGTTTCACACTGTTCATTCTTTCTACACACCAAAATGCCCCCCTTGCAAGGCAGTTCATATCAGAGACATCCCATCCTCCAAAAAGAACCTAGATAACCACCAGACCCAGAGTGGCATCAAGGGTTTGCAGTAACAAGGGAGGAGAAACCAAAGAGTTAAGTTAGCTTTGATATTTCCAGCTTTCTGACATGGAATGTGATGTCAGGTGTAGCACATGGAATGTGATGTCAGGTGTAGCAGCAAAGAGAATGCACAGATTTCAAGAGCTCATCACCTCAGATGTCCTTCAGACATGGAAGAGGTGGTGTCATTTTGGCAAGGATAAAATGTTCAAAGCTTCTAGGTAAAAAGGTTTCTCCTGACCTGACTGAGAAAAGCAGGAGTTAGGATAGCTTTTTAAAGAAGGAGAAAAGAGACATTAATGGTCTAAAGAGAGGAAGAGCCCAGGAAGTGGAAATTGAAAAAAAAAAAAAAGAGGAGAAGATAAATAGGGGAGCAACATTTGGGTAAAAAGAGCATATTGCTTCCTGACAAACAGGCTTTAAATAACTTGAGAGAGAGCAGGCCATTTTTCCTGTTTTTATTCATTTTTCTTCTTTCAAAGTAAATAAGGTGCTACTCGAGCTAAAGGAAAGAAAAACAACAAAAAAACAAAGAAGCAAACAGAGACAAAAGTAGAAAAGAAGGCAGCAGAAGGGAGAGAGAGGAGGGAGGAAGTATAGCACAATCTAAGAAATAAACTGTGGGGGAAATAAACCTCCGTTATTGAACAAAGGATCTTCTGCTACTTTACACTTCATTTTTCCCTCATAAAATAGTAGCAAATTACCTTGGTTACAAGAAAATTGAAAGATGATGTCCTTGAAATGAAAAATAACACCAATTTTACATAGAGTATATAATAACTTTTTTCTAAAGTGCCCCCAAAAGGCAAGAGATATTCATTGACCCTTCTTTCTAGAACACAGTTGGTAAAAAAAAAAAAAAAAAAAAAAAAAAAGTTGCTATTATTTTACAGTTGTGAAAACAAGACATGCAACACTTTAGGGACTTTAAAACTGGGAGATTTTAAGCACAAAACCTTTAATCAGATGACCAGTCATGAGTTTAAATGCTGACTTGATTATTTACAACCTGTGGGCTTGAGAAGTTACTTCACCAACCGAAATCTCAATTTCCTCAAAAGTAAATTGGGGTAATTATGTCTTTATTTATTAGGGTTGTTATGAGGCCAAAATAAATTAATTTAAAGCAGAAAATCTTGTACATAAGAATCTGCATTGGTTTTCTTTTGCTGCTATAAAAAATATTAAATTTATTATCTTACAGTTCTATAGATCAGAAATCTGACACAGGTCTCATTAGCTCAAATCGAGGTGTCACAGGGTGGTGTTTCTTCTTGAGGCTCTAGAGAAGAACCCATTTCCTTGCCTTTTCCAGCTTCTAGAAGCAGTCTGCATTCCTTCGCTTATGGCCCCCTCCTACATTTTCAAAACCGGTGGCTTTGCATCTGTTTCTCTTCATCTGGAATGGTTTTCCACTTTTAAGGACTCATGTCATTAGGCTGGGCTCACCTGGATAAGCCAGGAAAATTGCCTCATCTCAACATCCTTAACCTTAATCTCTTCTACAAAGTCCCTTTTGTCAGGTAAACCAACAAATTTACAGGCTGCAGCATTTAGGAAGCGGGCATCTTGGGGGTCATATTCTGTCAACCAGAGCCTTGGATGCCAGAATAAGCTCAATTAATGTTACACATTTATTATTATTATCATTACTATTTTATTGGAATTAGTATGATCATACACCTTTAGACTCTTATAACTTAGATATTATTTTTTTATGTTATGTGCCATCAAGTTGGACCCGACTCATAGTGACCCTTCCTTGGGTTTCCAAGGCAGTATCACTACGGAAGTAGATTGCCCATTTTCCTTCCGAGGAGTGGCTGGTGGGTTTGAACCACCAGTCTTCTGGTTAGCAGTTAAATGCCTTAGGCACTATGCTACCAGAACTCCCAGATATTATTTAGTGCCCCCGAAACACACACACTATTCATTTCTCAGAGATATCACAGACCAAGTGATATGAAGTAAATTCTGTAAGTCATCCAGTGAGTTAAAGCTGATTACAAGTTTGTACAACTCAGTTCTTGACATATCCCAATGTTTTCCATTTCAGCACTAAGGACATTAATCTAAAACATATACTTAATATGAACATGTTGTTGTTGTTAGGTGCCGTTGAGTCCCCTCTGACTCATAGCAACCCTATGCACAACAGAACAAAACACTGCCTGGTCCTGTGCCAGCCTCACCATCCTTGGTATATCTGAGCCCATCATCACACCTGCCTTGTCAATCAATCTCATTGAGAGACCTACCCTTATTCATTGACCCTCCACTTTAACATGCATGATATTCTACTCCAGGGAATGGTCCCAACTGATAACATACGCAAAGTAGGTGAGATGAAGTCTGGCCATTCTCACTTCCAAGAAACATTCTGGCTGCACTTCATCCAGGACAGATTTGTTTATTCCATTAGCAGTGCATGGTACTCTCAGTATTCTTCATCAACACCATAACTCAAAAGCATCAACTCTTCTTTTGTCTTTCTTATTCATTGTTTGGCTCTCACATGCATATGAGGTGATTGAAAATATCATGGCTTGGGTTTGCTGAACCTTAATCTTCAAGGAGATATCTTTACTCTTCAGCACTTGAAAGAGGTCTTTTGCAGCAGTTTGTCCAATATAATACATCATATGATGTCTTGACTGCTGCTTCCATTGGTGTTGATTGTAGAACCAAGTAATATGAAATCTTCGATAACTTCAGTCTTTTCTCCATTTATCATGATGCTGCTTATTGGTCCAGTTGTGAAGATATGAACATTACATACATCTAATTTGAGATTTAATTAATATAGAACCTTGAGCAAATCAAGCTAAGTTACTCAATATGAATAACCAAAAACAAAACCAAAAACAATGCGATTTTTTTCTGCTTTACATAGAAATGCTCCCAAAAATATTAAGGAGAATGTTTATAATTGCTAAGTTATATTGAAATTAAGTTAGAATTTATGTTTTGAAAAAAAAAAATGAGTTTTTAAAAGCTCAAATATGGTATCTTTGTCTACTTTTTTCATCCTTGTTCTTTCTTGATCTATTTCTTTTTCTCCTTGTTTTCTAGCATAGTTCTGAATAAACATTCATGTTCAGTAGGAAAAAGTAACACCCAAAACAATTATTTCTAATATATGATAGCATGACACTGCTAAGCTATTATTTCATTTCCTCTAGGATTTTCCATGTTGGTTAAATGGGCTATCCATTTCATTTGTTTGAAATATGGTAGATTCAGTTTCTAAACTTCTATGTATCCCACTAGCAGGAAGTAAGCACAAACTATGAGGCAGTTCTACTCTGTCACGTGGGGTCAATGTGAGGACACCCAACCACAACAACAAAGGTGCCTTGGTGTCCCTGGGTGGCACAGCAATTAATAGTTCCACTACTAGCTGAAGTGTTGGCTGCTTGCACCCACCCCGAGGTGGCAGGAAAAGCAGGTCTGGTCATTGGCTTCTGGAAGGTGAAAGCCTTGAAAACCCTAGGAGCAACCCTTCTCTGCACACATGGTATCACCAGCAGTTGGTTCTGACCAGACAGCAACTAATAACAATAAAAATGTATCCCACAGATCTATTAACATAAGTTCTATTTCATTTTGATGAAAAAATTTATATAGATAAATTTAGACAATGTTATGTTTCTATTTTAACATATTCAAGCCAAAATTATAACACGGAGTTGATAGTTATTGTCTCTTATTCCTCCAATAAATTTATAAACATTTACCCTTTTGTTTCCTTCCAGGCAAACTTTTTGAACAGCTAGACATTTGACTCATGGCAGTCTTAAGCTTACTTAAATAATGAGAAACATTGATTCAATTAATTACTTAATTATTACTTTGTTTTGTAAATTATGCATTCTTTTTCTCTTTAGGACCCCAAGGGGGAGAGAGATGTTTCAAAAACATACAAATGTACTCTATTACAATAAGTCTATTCAGCAATGAATTCACCTATTAGTTGCACATAAACATGAAATGTGCATGGGTGATGACATTTCATGTTTATGTGCAACTAATAAATGGCAAGTTATTTTTTTCTACAATATCACAGCCACATTCAAAATCTATTCTCATAGTAATGTTATATCCCCTAATGTACAAAGGACCTGAGCATAAACACAAGTGTTCATGAGACTCAATGTATGTATTTTTCTATTAACAGTTCTTTCTCCTATGGGGAATTTTCCCCTATTAGTTTGTATTCAAGTTGCAAGTTATTATTAGGTAGAGACTACAGACACTGAAACATAATTTTTCATTTATGGAAATTCACAGGTTCAAACATAATGGCCATCAGCTGAGACCTTCAATAGAAAGGGTAATGCCAAGGAATTCTAAGATGTATTCAGTGCAACAGAATGGATGATGAAGAAGGAAAGAATACAGTATAGTTTATTTTAAATTTAATTTTACATAGAGAGTACATTTAGAAACCACAATCCTAAATCCTAATCTATATCCTGCTTTCTACTCAACCACTCCTATTAGACACACACACATACACACATACTACACTTCAAATAACTACAGAATATATGTGTGTGTGTGTGTGTGTGTGTGTGTGTATATATATATATATATATAATGAAATAAAGCATCACAGGACACAAGTGTGTATGTAAGAAAGAACAATATTTTAACTCCTATTTTCAAAGGCTTACAGGCTAAAAGGATTTGTGTCACAAAGCAAACATTAACAGATAACTTATCTACAAATTCATTTTTATTAATGGTAAAATGGTTTTTATCCAGCATAGTCAATTACTTGACATCAATCTTCTTGCACTAAGACACAGAGGCATTTCTATGGAAAATAGTGCCCATGGCAAGCAGTGAAATGGCACTCGTATGCAAACATCTGACACCCATCTTTTAGATAGCTTTAACATAATATCAGCTCAAAAATACAAGTCAAGCTCATTAATCTTTTGCTTAACACATTATTATACTACATGGAAATTATAACTGCATCTTCCTTGCTTTAACTGTGAAAATTGATATATAACAACTCAAACTTATCCTTTTCAGTTTTTTCTCTTTCTGCATTCAGCAGGGACTTATTCAGGAACCAGCTGAGATTAGAATCAAGGTATGTCTGACTCCATACTTTAGGCCTTTAAACACTATGGGATGTGTGTATGTATATAGAGAAAAGACCTACTCAAGGAGGAGCTGTGGGATCCCGGCAAAGGGAGGGAGACAGGTCCCACCCAAAGAGGCAGGAAGTGGGGTGGGAAAGGTGAGGACAAGACAGAGCCTCAGGATCCAGAATGGGAAGAAGGAAGAGGCCATTCACTTGTCAAAGAATTGGCCAGGGAAAACCTTATAAATAGCAGAGAAACACTGTCTGGTACATTACTAGGCAACTTTATGAATAGCCCAGGAACATTGTCTGGTAGAGCCCAGAAAGATGAGCCCTGGAGGTTGCAAAGCACTCAATATATGATGACTGGGAAAGAACTGTCTGCTCAGAGTAGAAACAACCTCAATGATATGGAAAAAGGAAAACTTTTGGGACCTCAATTTGGTAACATGGTATGACTCAAGTTGAGGAGAAACAGCTGCAAACACCCACTAATAATCAGAACATGGAATGTATGAAGTATGAAACTTGGAAAATTAGAAGTTGTCAAAAATGAAATGGAACGCATAAATATTGATATCCTAGGCATTAGTGAGCTGAAAGGGACTGTTTTTTGGCTGTTTTGAATCAGACAATCATGTGATCTACTATGCCGAGAATGACAAATTGAAGAGGAATGGCATGGCATTTATCATCACAAAGGATGTTTCAAGATGTGTCCTGAAGTATAATGCTTCAGTGATAGGATAATATCCATATGCCCACAAGGAAGACCAGTTAATATTACTATTATTCAAATTTACACACCAACCACCAAAGCCAAAGATGAGGAAATTGAGGATTTTTATCAACTTCTGCAATCTGAAATTGACCAAATACACAAACAAGACGTGTTAATTATCACTTGTGACTGGAATGCAAAAGTTGGAAACAAAGAAGAATCACTGGTACTTGGAAAATTTGGCCTTGGTGACAGAAATAATGCTGGGGATCGCATGATAGGATTTTGCAAGACCAACGACTTATTTACTGCAAATATCTCTTTTCAACAACACAAACAGTGGCTATATGCATGGACTTCACCAGATGGAGTGTACAGGAATCACATTGACTACATCTGTGGCAAGAGGCGATGGAAAAGCTCAGGATCTTCAGCCCAAACAAGGCCAGGAGCTGATTGTGGAAGAGACCATCAACTGCTCATATGCAAGTTCAACTTGAAGTTAAAGACAGTTAAAACAAGTCCATGAGAGCCAAAATATGACCTTGAATATATCCCTCCTGAATTTAGAGGCCATTTAAAGAATAGATTCAATGTATTGAACACCAATGACCAAAAACCAGAAGAATTATGAGATGACATCAAGAACATCATCTATGAAGAAAGCAAGAGGTCATTAAACAGATGAGAATGGAAGAAAAGACCAAAATGGATGTCAGAAGAGAGTCTGAAACTTGCCCATGAGTGGAGAGTAGCTAAAGCAAATGGAAGATATGATAAGATAAAAGAGCTGAACAGAAGATTTCAAAGAGCAGCTCTAGCAGACAAAGCCAAATGCTATAATGAAATATGCAAAGAGTTAGGAAACCAAAAGGGAAGAACATATTTGGCATTTCTCAAGCTGAAAGAACTGAGGAAAATATTTAAGCCTTGAGTTGCAATATTGAAAGATTCTATGGGCAAAATATTGAATAATGCAGGAAGCATCAAAAGAAGGTGGAAGGAATACATAGAGTCACTGTACCAAAAAGAACTGCTCAATGTTCATCCATTTCAGGAAGTGGCATATGATCAAGAACCAATGGTATTGAAGGAAGAAGTCAAAGCTGCAATGAAGGAATTGGTGAAAACAAGGCTCCAGGTATTGATGGAATACCCAATGAGATGTTTCAGCAAATGAGTGTCCCACTGGAAGCACTCATTTGACTGTGCCAAAAGATTTGGAAGATGGCTACCTGGCTCACTGACTGGAAGAGATCCATATTTGTACCCATTCCAAAGAAAGGTGATCCCAGAGAATGTGGAAATTATCAAACAAAGTAATTAATATAGCATGCAAGTAATATCTTACTGAAGGTAAATCAAAAATGGTTGCAGCAGTATATTGACAGAAAGTTTCCAGACATACAAGCGGATTCAGAGGAGGACGTGGAACAAGGGATATCATTGCTGATGTCAGGTGGATCTTAGCTGAAAGCAAACAACATCAGAAATATGTTTACTTGTGTTTTATTGACTATGCAAAAGCATTTGATTGTGTGGATCATAACAAATTATGGGTAAAGTTGAGAAGAATTGGAATTCTTGAACACTTAATTATACTCACAAGGAACCTGTACATAGACCAGGAGGCTGTCATTCTAACAGAATAAGGGGACACTGTATGCTTTAAAATCAAGAAAGGAGCATGTCAGGGTTATATTCTTTCACCATACTTATTCAATCTATATGCTAAGCAAATAATCTGAGAAGGTGTACTATAAGAAGAATGCAACATCAGGATTGGTGGAAGAATCATTAACAACCTGCAATACACTGATGACACAACTTTGGTTGTTGGAAGTGAGGATGACTTGAAGGATTTACAGATGAAGATTGAAGACTACAGTCTGCAGTATGATTTACATCTCAATATAAAGAAAACAAAAATCCTCACAACTGGACCAATAAGCAGCATCGTGATAAATGGAGAAAAGATTGAAGCTGTCAAAGACTTCACATTGCTTGTTTCTACAATTGACACCAATGAGAGCAGCAGTCAGGACATCAGACGACATACGTTGTTGTTGTTATTATGTGCCTTCGAGTCGGACCCAACTCATAGCGACCCCTCCTTGGGTTGCCAAGGCAGTATAGCACTGGGCAAATCAGCTGCAAAAGACCTCTTTCAAGTGATGAAGAGCAAAGATGTCTCCGTGAGGACAGAGGTGCGCCTGACACAAACCATGATATTTTCAGTCGCCTCATATGCATGTGAGAGCAGGACAATGAACAAGGAAGACCGAAGAAGAATTGATGCTTTTGAGTTGTGGTGCTGGTGAAGAATGCTGAAAATACCATGGACTGCTAAAAGAATGAACAAATCTTTCCTGGAGGAAGCGCAGCCAGAATGTGCCTTGGAAGCGAGAATGGCCAGACTTCGTTTCAACTGCTTTAGTCATGTTATCAGAAGGTACCATTCCCTGGAGAAGGATGTAAGACTTGGTAAGTTGGAGGGTCTATGAAAGAGGGAAAGACCCTCAACAAGATGGATTGACACAGTATCTGCAGCAATGGGCTCAAGTATAGCAGGGACCATGGAGCTGGCGGAAGACTGGTCAGTGTTTCGTTCTGCTGTGCATAGGGTCACTTTGAGTCAGAGATGACTGGACTGCACCTAACAACAACATTCAGCAGAGCAAGATTACACAGTCTACCTTAACCCAGGGAGGCTCTCAAATATGGTAGTATGAGTTTTAACATGCTGAACAAACCCTCACAACTGGTGATGGAAACTGCAATTATTAATAGGAACTACTCAGTGATGCCTCCCTTCAAGTGGTGCCCAGGGCATGTGCCATACCTACCCTACTTTAGGTTAAGACATCAACTAAATGTCTGTGAAAAGATAGAAACAAAAGGAATTCAAATAGTTGGTATTTAGAAAATGTGTGATAATAAAAACGTTACTCCAATGTTTAAATAAAGAAGACACTTGCAACCTAGGGGCTCTCAATAAAGAAAATTTTGAAGAGAGGCCATTTGCAGACTAAGAGACAATATATTTTTGACCTTCACATCCTCAAATTCCTTCTCAGTTACTTTTCTAGGTAAACAAACTATCTTAGAATGTACATTAGAATCTGATCCAAGTAGTATCAACTGACAGCATCAGCACTAATCCTACTTTCTATAGTACCACTGGCAAACGACTGGAATGTGAAAAGGAACACAGGTGAAAATTATTAAATGGCAAACTAGCTGAGTGGATCCAAGTGAAATATGGAAAAAAAAATACCCTGGTAAGTTTTTTATACAATAATGTCTTTAATCTGTGCCAGTTCAGTCTTCTGAGAATGTAGTTTATATTTACTCCAATGAAATAGATTGAATTATACCTAAAGGCAGCTTAGTTGTGTGTATTTATGATGACATACATTATTTTCCCTGTAGTTGAAATGTTCTGGATGAGAAAATTTTCAAGATAATGAAAATATACCCATTTAATTATAAAACTAAATATACATATATGTAAATGCTTTCACTTTTTGGATGGCAATTTTTCTAAAATGCACTTACACTCCACTGATTTATCTATCACATTTAATAACATGTTGCCATAATCTATCCTATCTTTGATAATGTAAGGGTCATAACTATTGTCCAATATTTAAGCCTTTTGTGGAATATATACTGCCCACCAACATTTTCAGCCTCTTTGATTTCTTGGGAAGCTGCTCTCCTGGTTATGGTACGAGCTGCTGCTGGGTTGAGACCTGTATAACTGCTTGAGTGTGAAGAAATAGGCCTCACTTTACTAATCCTACCACCAGAGTCCACTTAAGACACATATGTCCCATATAATTGTATCAAAATCCCTATTCAAAAGTTTTTTTCTCCCCTTAATTTCAGCTTGCCTTCCATTACTGAAAATACATGGTATAAACAAAATATTCAAAGCAGAAAATAATTTGCTCATGAAAGACTCCGCTAGGAGAGAGTACCACGTAGTTTGAGCATGTTGGGCCATCCACTAAATGTCTTCAGGACGGCTGTCCTCCCTGGATTCTGTAAGCTTTTCCATAACTGTCAACAGGCATTTCTTAGTGTGTCTTCTTTAACCATTTTCACTTCCTCTCCTTGCTATATCTAAGCTGCCATTCACTAAGATGAACTAAAGAAAGAATCACACAACTGAGACAAAAAATAACTATCTTATGGGAGGGAAGGACACAGGGAAGAAGTGACTATGGGGAGGAAGTAGGAGGAGAACTGTTGGATTGTGGGAGATTACAGTCAATGTTATGAGACAAAGTGTATGTGAACTGCTGTATGGAAAATGAATTTGCTCTGTGAACTTTCACCCAAATCACAATAATTTTTTTTTTTTTTTTAAAGCAGTCTTATCATTTTAATTAAGAACCCAAGTCAGTCAGCTCTTATTTATATTTTTCATTACTTACGTCTAGGCTGCTCTTTTCATCTTTGTTTGAGAATATCCTTCTAGACAGAGAGCTGGTTCTAGATGAATAGGATTGTCATGGTTCCCCAAAGTCTGATTTTGAAAAATACGGTATAAACCCACTTTGCACTTGGTTAGGTTCCATAGACAAAGCTATTATGTGAAACTTGGCGTTAGGCAGAAATGGAGGATGAAAATATCAGATTGCAAAATGGAGCATGATTACATTACCTAACTGCCAAATTATATCACTACATAATAGCCTAATTGTATCTTTCTATAAATGTCAAATAACCATCTTTACATAGTTTCCAACCTACTGAGAATCATGGCCCAGCCAAGTTGACACATAAGCTTTACCATTTTAGCTCCTCAGCATTAATTATTGCCAGATTAATGCCAAAACTGTGGGATAAGAGATATTTTACTATTGTCATAAATGTGAAATGTGGATAAAGAGATAGGAAGTCAGGATAAAATCTAGGGCCTAACCAAATTAATTAAATAGCTGCACTATTCAACTCAGTTTAGAGCTATAAATTACAGAGTTTTAAATTCTTAAGGAAAATTATGAATCAATTTCAATCTTTCTCATTTTTCAGAAGAGAACACTGAAATCCAGAAAGTTGAACTGACTTGGTTTACCACATTACTAATGCACTAACGTGCTATGCTCTTAATCACAAAACCAAATATTCATTTAAGGCTGCTCATTTCTTTCTTTCTTTTTTTTTTTTTATACTTTGTTTCTTGATAAAATTAATGCAGTTACTCTCTGCACACATGTTGTAAGATCTCTTTAATGGATCGATCCTCCCTTAGATTCCTCTCAACACTTCTGTGGTAGTTAAATTTGATGTCAACCTGGCTGGGCCTGGTTTTGAGTAACTAGGAAGTTAGATGGAATTATTCCTCATGATGAGGTTGGTAATCAACTCCATGGTGGAATCTCCTTGAACAGCTGAGTAGCTGCCTTAGGGATGTGGTCTGCTTCCAGTATATAAAGAGAAGTTTTGAGAAAGATCTCTGCAGCTTTTTGACAAGCTTGGATCCTGCATTTGGCCCAGTCATCAGTGAGTGGCCTGCTATGTTGTCTGCCGATCTTGAGATTTTCTCTGGGCTTGAACTAATGGCCTGCTGTACTCTTTGATATCCTGGGACTGTGCCACTTTACTTGTTGACCTTCCATTTGTCAGCCTCAGCAACCAGCAGTTGCCTGAGTTAAGAGAAGCCTCTAGCTTCAGTGGGCTGGGAGCAAGAGGCAGAGCTGAAGCCTTAGGTCAAAGGACCTTCACCCAGCCCCTAGAGTTCACTGTGAACTCAGACTAAGAGAATTAAATTCCTGTATGCTAACCTACCCACCTGTGGTATTTTCTGTTAGAGCACCACAAGAGAACCAAAATAACATCTTTTTCAAGATTCATAGTGAGGTCTCCATTTATAATCACCTCACTCATTTTAATTTTTGCTACTGAGCCTGTGTCCAGGTTAACATTTTTGTTTGTTTTTCCCTGGGGTTCTTCAGATCTCTATTTAATATCTGGATTGACCTAAATGATAGTACTTCATGCAAGTCCTGTGACCACAAATCGTTCAGTTTAGGTACTCTTCTTAAACTAGCAACTTAATCTTTCCTGAGTATGTCATCAGCTCTCTTGCCCTGTTCTTGTTCCCCATCTGTAAACCTTTGCATCCTTATCTCTGGAGTTAGGTTAAAAATATCAGCTCCATCTCCCTCTCTGACTCCATTCTTACTCTTAAGAAGAAGTGTTAATAAAAGTCTGGCAAAGGCATGATTATATTTTCTCATGAAAAGAAGCAAAAAATTAAGAGTTATTCTTTAAGGCCCTCTTTCTTGGGACCTATTAGTGTTCTTCATTTACTTGCCCTCTTTGGTCTAGTTTTTCTCTTATTCCTCCTGTGTAGCTGGTAGGGAGCCATGGTGGCACAGTAGTTAAGTGCTTGGCTGCTAATCAAGAGGCTGGCAGTTTGAATCCACCAGCTGCCCATGGCAGAAAGATGTGGCAGTCTGCTTCAATAGAGATTTAGTCTTAGATACACTATGGGTCATTTCTATTCTGTCCTACAGGGTCACTGTGAGGTGGTATTTGACTCCAGGCAGTGGGTTTTTTTTTTTTTTTTGAGGGGAGGAATAGGGGTGGGGTGTACCTGAAAGAGAAAGATAGGCCAGGACAGGAGCATTTCATTTCTGCCTCAGTGATCCATGACACAAACCAGAAACAAGGAAGCACATAGTTGGCCTCACAAATTTACTTTTAGTCTATGCCTTATATTAAATGGACATAAGAAGTTCACCCCCAGTAGCCAGGAAGAGAGACAACACAAGGCTTTAAGTCTAAATGCTAATCTGTAATAAAAAGTATTAATTCATCTGGACTCCCTCTTAGGCATAACTCTCTGAGGATCTAGGTTGAAGATGAGGCTGGAAGAATAGAGTGGGAAGAGTTCTTCTTGCAAAAAAATGTCAATGGGTTCCCGAAAGTTTTTTAAGGTTAGATTATTTTTTAATAGTTATTCTACTCATAAAAGTTGTGACTCCTTAATCTTAGCTGGTTTCCCTAAATGAAAGCTTTCCTTTTTTTTATACGGTTTGCTTATAGATAAAACTTTTGTAAAACTAGGCAAAAATTCTCTTCCTTTACTGGTAGACTATTTTGAACCTTAGCCTAGCAGAGCAAGTAAATAAATAAATAAATATGTCTTATGCTCTGCTCAGAGAGATAACAGAAGAATAATTCACTGTTAAAAATATCCTAATTTTTAATGCTAGTGTTTATTTTCAAAATATAATTCATACATTTTAAAGTTAGACCTTATGCTACCCATTCTGTAAATTATGTTGAAAGATAAATGGAAACTATTTCATGATGCAAATTTTCCATCTATATATTTAGGAATGCCTTTGCATTGGTTAACTGCTCAGAAGCTGACCTTCCTACATGCCCCATATCTAGTGAATTAATTTATCTGTATAGGCATCTTGTTGTGAGGTAAATTACACAGCAAACAGCCAGTGCAATTCTAACATATGAAAGCCCTTTTTAATGAATAAGAGGATAATTCAAAATGATGCACAACACAGTCTTTCCTGACTAAAAAATGCTAATCTCCTTAATATGGACTTTGTTATAAAGTTTTCCCTCCCCTCAAGAAGAATTATTGAGTTACAGCTGAGTATAATATAAAGACACAATTGAAGTTGTTCAATGTCCATTTGGAAAGCAGAAAATATGTGAGGCTTTATAAACTGGGATAATAGTCTTATTCAGAGAGCAGCAATTTATGTGAAAATTCAATAAGTACCTCAACACCTCAAATAGCTGAGTACAGTTAAGTGTCCACTATGCATGAAAGGAATTTTTTTTTTTTTTAAATCATGCTGAGCTTTAGAAGTACCTATCACTATATCAGAATCTTTATTCAATAAATTGGACTGGTGTCTCCCCAGTAGGACTATCCCTGTAATGCCATAGCCCAGCAGGAATACTGTTTTCTAAAACATGTTAAAATCAATGCTTCCATTTAAAAACATTGAATTTAGAAGGTCCCCAGTTACTATAAATAGTTGTTCTAAATGGATTAACTTTTCCAATGCTTAGTTAAAAATGATTGAAATAATTGTTTATTTTAGCAAATTTTATTGGCAATAACTCTTTAATATGAAATTTGATCTGAATGTCCTTATTTGGACAATGGGTAAAACTCCAAGGGGAGTACCTCCAGGCTTGATTCAGATTTTAGGAATTAATCATTTTGATAATTTTATATATATTTTTTGTTGTTAGGTGCTGCTAAGTTGATTCTGACTCATAGTGATGTTATGTACAACAGAAAGAAACACTGCTCAGTCTTGTGCTGTCCTCACAATCTTTGCTATGTTTGAGTCCATGGTTGCAGCCACTGTGTCAATCTATCCATCTTGTTGATGTTTTCCATTTTTCACTGACATTCTATTTGACCAAGCTTGATATGCTTCTGCAGGGACTGGTGGTCCCTTCTGACATCATGACCAAAGTATGTGAGATGAAGTCTGACCATTCTCTCTTCTAAGGAATATTCCAGCTGTACTTTTTTCCGAGACAGATTTGTTCATTCTTCTGGCAGTCCATTGTATTTTCAGTATTCTTAACCAACACCACAACTCAAATGCATCAATTCTTCCGTGGTCTTTCTTATTCATTGTGCAGCTTTCATCTGCATATGAGGCTATTGAAAATACCATGACTTGGGTCAGGTGCACCTTAGCCTTCAATTTCTTCTTTGCTCTTCATCACTTTAAAGGGGTCTTTTGCAGCAGATATGCCCAGGGTAATACCAGATACACCCAGTCTAATTTCTTGACTGCTGCTTTCATGAGTGTTGATTATGGATCAAAGTAAAATGAAATCCCTGACATCTTCAATCTTTTTTCCATTTATTGTGATGTTGCCTATTGATCCAGCTGTGAAGATTTAGTTTCCTTTATGCTGAGATGTAATTCATACTGAATGCTGTAGTCCTTGAGTTTCATCAGTAAGTGCTTCAAGTCATCTTCCCTTTCAGCAAGGAAGGTTGTGTCATCTTCATATTGAAGTTTGTTAACGAATCTTCCTCCAATCCTAATGCCACGTTCTTCTTCATATAATCCAGTTTATCAGATTATTTGCTCAGGACACAGATTGAATGAGAATGGTGAACAGATGCAACTCTGACACACATCTTTCCTGATTTTAAACCATGCAGTATCCCTTGTTCTGTTCAAACTACTGCCTCTTGGTGTATGCACAGGATCCTCATGAATATAATTAAGTGTTCTGGAATTCCCATTCTTTGCAATGATATCCATAATTTGTTATGATCCACACACTGAATGCCTTTGTGCAGTCAACTCTATTTCCCCCAATTAATCTTTTTAAAGGCATCTTGTTCGGTTAAAATTTCTGGGTAAGCTATATTAGTTAAATGTGTTTATTATGCATTCTAGGTAGGACAGAAGTGCATGGATCTCTTCTATATCTTTTGGTCACATGCAATAGTCTTACCCTTCACATTATCTTTTCACTTTTTCTTTCTCAATTTCTCTTTCTCTCTTTCTCTAAATGTACTTCTGTCTGGAGTCTAAAAGATGAACTAGATTTTCAACTACTCTTCCTTTCAGGACTGTAATTGCAAGATTGCTTTCAAACATATATCAATGGAAGTACTCAAGGCAAAACACAAGGGCACTTTTTGACCAGGAGCAGTCGGTGTGTGAGTGTCGATGCCAGCAATTTGGATGCACCAGCCACAGGCTTCTTTTCATGCCACATTAGAGATGCAAGACCTGGTTTTGCCAGTGTGCTGTACTTTTATTTTTATCCCCAGATGAAAAACAATGTGGACTTTATTTTCACAATTCATGATTTAATAGTTAAAATTTAGACAGCAAAAAAAAAGGTTATTGATATTTTATTTTATAATAAATATTTACAGAATTCTTATTGAATATTTCAGAACATTTTCAAGATTTCTGATATTTTCCAAGAAAATTCTTCCTCTTCATTTTTGCCAGTGTGCTGAGTGGTAAATATTTGTTTTCTTAATGTATGAGCACATACTGGTTCACTGAGTTCACAATTGTTTCTTTGGCTGAGCAAAGCTTTCATTCTGGTAGCACACATCTATGATAGCTATTTATTTCACATATTTCTGTTGAAGGCGTATTAACCTTAGCACCTGGGAACAATTATCATTATGTACAAATGCCTTTGGATGTTAATGATTACTCTTTTCTCCTCTCTTTTGATTCTCTTGACCCTGGTATCACTATATACTAATACCACTGGATGTTCATGGAGCTGATAATATCCAGAGGGTCTCCCACCTTGACCTTGGTTAAAAATGATTTCTGGGTTTTGGTAAATATTATTTAATTAACTATGTAGAAATCAACCAACACATTTATCTTCTAGTACTCCTCTTTCCATGGAGAGTATTAACATTAACTAATAATAGTAATGTGAATCATTGATCTTTGTTTACCTGGCATCATCCAGATATAACCTTTTTTTTTAGTTCTGCATGTAGCAATTATATGATAAGTTATTTACGCATGCACTGCCATCAAGTCAGATCCGACTCACAGCGACCCCTCCTTGGGTTTCTGAGGTGATATCACTATAGAAGTAGATTGCCCAACCTTCCTTCCAAGGAGTGTCTGATGAATATGAACTGCCAGCCTTCTGATTAGCAGTCAAATGCCATAGGCATTATGCCACCAGCGCTCCCAATAAGTTATTTAGGTTAAGGAAAAAAAAAAAAATCACCAACAATCTAATTATAGATATATTTGATTTATTTTCCTCAGTTTTATATAATTAAAAATAAACTCATCCAGTTGAACTAAAAACAGTAACCATTAATATCTACCTTTCCTAGTCTTATATTTCAACTTATGTGCTTATGTGGTTGATTTTATAATATATAATATGGATTTGAAATATTATGGCTATATTTGTCTATTTTATTCCAGAGGAAATTGCTTGTGACCAAGAGTGGTTCCCCGCCTGTTTCCAGTATCTCATGAAGAATACTAGACATAGGAGGGAGCATTCAGTTCATTTAATCAAATCTCTTTATTTTATCAATAAAGAAAAACAAATAAAGAGACCCCAAAGGACTGATTTAAGAACACATAGCTTGAAAATTAATTTTAACTTAGTTGGGCTTTATAATATCCAAAACAGGCTTAGCTATAGCATTCAGTGTATAGTAAACTGTAAGTCTGATAAAAATAATTCATTATTCCATGGTGTTCCTTCATAACATGTATTCAATAAGTAGAAACTGTCTCTCCTTCCCATATGTTCTAATACATTCCTTATCTGATTCTAAGAGTACCTTGCTCTTCTGTTTTTTGTCTGACTTCTCTGGGTGATCCTTTCTTTCCTTCCCTGCCTGGCAAATAAAGTTCTCCACTGAGTGTTGTTGTTGTTGTTAGGTGCTATTGAGTCAACTCCAATTCATGGGGACCCTATGCACAAAAAAATGAAACACTGTCTGGTCGCGTGCCATCCTCAAAATCATTGCTATACCTGGGCCCATAGTTGCAGCAACTGTGCCAATACATCTCATTGAGGGTCTTCCCCTTTTTCAATGACCTTCCACTTTACTAAGCATGATATGGTTCTCCAGGAAATAGTCCTTTCTGACAGCATGACCAAAGTAGGTGAGATGAAGTCTGGCCATTCTCACTTCCATGGAGCATCCTGGCTGCACTTCTTCCAGGACAGACTTGTTCATTCTTCTGGCAGTTCATGAAATGTTCAGTATTCTTCACTAACACCACTGCTCAAAAACACCAACTATTCTTTGGTCTTCCTTATTTATTGTCCAGATTTCACATGTATATGAGGCTACTGAAAATACCATGGTTTGGGTGAAGTGCACGTTAGTCTTCAAAGAGACATCTTTTCTCTTCAGCACTCTAAAGAGTTCTATGGCAGCAGATTTGCCCAGCGTAATACCACATTTAATTTGTTGATTGCTGCTTCCATTGGTGTTAATTGTGGATAAGAGTAATATGAAATCTTTGATAACTTCAATCTTTTCTCCATTTATCATGATGTTCCTTATTGGTTCACTTCAGAGGATTTTCATTTTCTTTACGTTAAATTGTAACCCATACTGCAGACTATAGTCTTTAAGTTTAATGAGTTAACAATTATATTGTTCTATAAACTTATAGAATTCAAATTCATCTTATGTTTTATAGTAAGTATATACTGTATATATGTACTGATAGAGCCTAAGAACCAGCTCAGCCATCTTGTCAAGTATACAACCAATTCTGAAGTGGTCTTAGCAATGACTTGAAAATGGACAGGCTTTTTTGGTGATCTTTTCTGGACTGACTTATTCTCAAATGAAAAAAAAAAGTTCATCACTAACAGTAATGGCAATAATAATAATTACTCAACTTTTCCTAATGCATCACCTATAAAAAGATGCAATATAAAATTTAAAAACTTTATTCCTTCATAATATGAAATAATATCATTAGGAAATAATCAAGGCTCAAAAGTGCGTAATTAATATAGAAGCAAAATTTCTTTATTCATTTTTTAAAAAAATGTTTCCCTTAAACCTTTGTTATAGTTTTATTGGTCTACTGTTATGAAACGTGTCAAAGAGTAATCTTGTTTATTTATACATGATTCAGTGAATAGTGTAGAAACCAACAGAATTTATCCTTGTTTGGAAGTTAAAAGTAAAAGCTATATATCCTTATTTAATTGGTCAAATATCTCAAAAACACTTTTATGAGTTTAAAACAGGAAAGACTAAAAATACCAATAACAAGCAAACATAGCTGCATTTTCCCCATTCAATTAATTTTTTTCCACTAAGAAGACAAGTCATCCCTAAGTATGTGCTTTTATATTTAATCCTCTCTGCAATATGTGGAGAAATTCACTAAACAAAAAATTGTCCCCTTTCGTAAATGAGCCATTTAAAAATCTTTACTCTGAAGTTCTTATAGAAATAATCTTCTTGAAATAAAAGGAAAGAAAGAAAAACTATCTAATTCAGAATTACATACAATCTTTTATTATTATTTCACTTATTTTTGAGTCACTGTAATGCCTAATATTTTATCTCAGGCTTACAGGTGAGGAGAGACAATGCAGGGACGCCAGAGTAGCAGGCAGGAAGAGCAGGGAAGGGGATAAAAGCCTTGAGCCCCAGGCTTACAGGTGAGGAGAGACAACTCAGGGATGCCTGAAGAAGCAGGTCAGAAGAGCAGGAGAAAGGGGATTAAAAGCCAGGAAGCCAGAGAGAGGAACAGTCAGCCAGGTGGGGGTGACACGAGAGGTCTCCAACAGCAGGACAAACTTGTCTGTCGGTTTGTCCTACTGTGGTGACATATAGACATGAGTTTTGAGGCTGA
>NW_006921753.1:7245665-7276626 GCF_000298275.1 Orycteropus afer afer
GGAGAAGGATATCATGCTTGGTAGGGTAGAGGGTCGACGAAAGAGGGGGAGGCCTTCAATGAGATGAATTGACACGGTGGCTGCAATGATGAGCTCAAGTATAGCAGGGATTGTGGGGCTGGCGCAGGATAGCGCAGTGTTTCGTTCTGCTGTGCATGGGGTTGCTATGAGTCGGAAATGACTCGACGGCACTTAACAACAACAACAGCAACCCTGTTGATCAGTGCTAATGAATGCGCTAATCTTCAGAAAGATAAAGCTACCAATTCCTTCATTGAAAAACAAAATTGGAGTGTTTCCCAACATGGGAAAATGGATACTTTAAGCTACCCACAATTCAAATCTGCCCTTGTTCCCCTTGCAATCAGTAAGTAGCATTTGCAAGGTGACTGCGGGCTATAGTTGTGGGCACAGTTTATGGTACTGGAAAGCAAAATATTTTTATGTGTCATATATAAGTGTCAAGCCTGATGGCTTTAGTTTATTAGTTATACTAAGCACCATGGGCTCACCAATATTCTCTTAGTTTTCTAGCTGAGAGATATATTCCACTTCCCATTGTCATGGCTGCTGATGGTTCCTATTCTTACAAACAGTGTTACAAACAAAAAAGGAAAAGAAAACTTCTTAGGTCCCACGGTTGTGCTACTGTCAACCTCTCTGGGGGTCAACAGATAGGGCAAGAAGAGGAGTTATGCACTGTCACAATTTGAACAAAATCTCATCAATCAGACAACAGGATTTCACTCTCTGGTGCCTTCTTTCCACTAGAGTGGAAACAAAGGAAAGAATCCCCAAAGAAGCAATTCTGTTGAATTACTGTGTGAGACCAGAGAAACAAATGACAGTAGTTGTATCTCTAGTAAGCACTTTCCAACATGAATAAATTGTGCTCAGAAAATACATTTTATGTGAAATTTTATTTCATCAACACAAGGGATCAAAGTTAACAGCACATGAAAGATTCAAAAACTATTAAGCTTCCCCCTACATACTGTTGTTTTATTTGCCCTCGAGTCGGATATGACTCATAGTGACTCCTCCTTGGGTTTCCGAGGCAGTATCACTATGGAAGTAGACTGCCCAACTTTTCTTCCGAGGAGTGGTGGGTTTGAACCACCAGCCTTCTGGTTAGCAGTCAAGTGCCTTTGGCTCTAGGCTACCAGAGCTCCTAAGCAGTAAGAGAAAAGTTCCAACTGAGGAATTTAAACTCTTGCTGTCAAGGTCTTTTGTTGTTATTGTTGCCGTGTGTTAGCCTAGCATGCCCCTTCAATAATCCCAGATGACTGCCATGCTGAAGCCAAGCTTTGGAGGGACTTGAGACAGACCTCTATGGTTTTCTATTAAGTCAAAGGCTCAGAATTCTGCTCCCATCTCAAACTACACTTTAGGAATTATTTCAGAAACTTTATAGCACATATAAACATTCATCTTCCCTCTGTCTCTTTCTCAACAACAGCTTTAAAAAAACACAAACTAGACCAGAAATATGAAGCCTATGAATGAATAAACTTTTGAAATATTTTCATATTGCATCTTTTTTCAGATATCTTCAATTTCTTTTTTAAAAGATTATGCCAAAATGTGTGTGTTCAGGCTATTAGCATAGGTGGTGAGCAGTGGAAGGATGCTGTGAATAAAGGCTGACATTCTATTTCATACTGTGTCTAGTGTGGGAGAAAAAGTAGATTGGGTACAACTGGATGGAATCCCCATCATTTAAGATCTGATTCAAAACTCTGCAGGTTATAGAAATGGCTTTTGATTAGGTTTTAGAACACTTATTCACAGAATCTAAATTCATACATAATGTCTCTTTAATCTGGAATCTCAATAGCCAATTTTGAAGTAGGCATAAAACTGACAGGCAGATGGGGATGAAGTGGCAAATTGAATGGGGAATGTAAACAAAACAAATGGTGTATAATGTTCATTATTGATATCAACAATCTAAGGCAACCTGCATAACTATATGTGAGTATAATTTCTATCAAGTGGTCCAAAAATCTACAGATGAGGCTTTCATTGCCCTACTAGTAAGATAATGAGGAAACCCAGGAATTATTATATGTCACTTTTGTTTTACTGAAGCATTTTCATCTGTCACTAAAATATTAATAATATAAAAATTGTATCTTATTTACATTGTTGTTGTTGTTATGTGCCATCGAGTCATACCCAACTTGTAGTGACCCCTCCTTGGGTTTCTGAGGCAGTATCACTATGGAAGTCAATTGCCGAACCTTCCTTCCAAGGAGTGGCTGGTGGGTTTGAACCTCCAGCCTTCTGGTTAGCAGTCAAGTGCTTTAGGCACTATGCTACCAGAAGAAAGGAAAGAATAAAGTTTCAAGCTAAAATAAATGAAACAGAAAAACAGCTGGATCAATAAAATTAGAAATTGGTTCTTGAAAAGGATTAATAAAATTGACAAACCCCTAGCAAATTCAACAAAGGAACAGAAGAAGATGCAACTAACACAAATAAGAAAAGAAATAATGTCACAACAGAACATACTGAAATAAGAAGGATAATAACAGAATACTATGAAAACTGATCTCCAAAAATTTGAAATCTTAGAAGAAATGAACAAATTTCTGGAAATTACATTACCTACCCAAAATAACACAATCTAAGGTAAAATTTGAACAGACCTATCACAAAAGAAGAAAGTGAAATGGTCATAATGAAATTAAAAAGAAAAAAAAAGTTGTGACCAAGATGGCTTCACTGGTGAATTCTACTAAACATTCTGAGAAGAGCTGACATCAATTCTACTCAAACTGTTCCACAACTTAGAAAATGGACTACTCCTGAACTCTTTCTATGAAGAAAGCATAACCTGATACCAAAACCAGGCAAACATCACTAAAAAAGAAAATTATAGACCAATATCCCTCAGGACCACTGACAAAAAATTCTCAACAAAATACAAGCCTATAGAATCCAATGACATAACAAAAAAATAGTCATGGCCAAATGGGATTCATACCAGGTATGATAGGATGGTTCAGTATTAGAGAAACAATCAGTGTAATCCATGAAAGAAATGAAACAAAGGAAAAAAATACAATCAATTGATGCAGAAATTGTATTTTACAAAATTCAATACTCACTCCTGATAAAAAATGGTCAGCAAAATAGGAAAAGAAGGGAAAATCCTCATGATAATTAAAAGCATATAAGCAGAACTAACAGCCAACATTATTCTCAATGGAGAGAGATGGAAGGCATTCCCTTTGTGATAGGCAACCAGACAAGGATGCCTTTCATTACCACTCCTATTCAATATTATATTGAAAGTCCTAACTAAAGCATTAAGGACAAAAAGGGAAATGAAGGCATCCAAACAGGCAAAGAAGAAGTAAAACTATCTCTATTTGCAGATGATATGATCCTATATATAGAAAATCCTACAGATTCAGCAAGAAAACTACTGGAATTTATAGAAGGATTCAGCAAAGTGGGAGGATACAAGACCAACATACAAAAGTCAGTCAGATTCCTCCAAATAAAAAAAAAGAACTCTGAAAAGGAAATCAGGAAAACAATACCATCTACAGCAACTACCCAAAAGATGATGTACTTAGCAATAAATCTAACCAGAGACACAAAAGACCCATACAAAGAAAACTAGAAAACACTCCTACAATAAACCAAAAGAGACCTACATAAATGGAAAAATATTTAATTCTTATGGATAGGAAGACTTAACACTGTGAAAATATCAATACTACCCAAAGCTATCTACAGACATAATATAATCCCAATCCAGATTCCATCTTCACTGTTTAAAGAGATGGTAAAACTAATCACCAACTTTATAGAGGAAAGAGACCCTGGATAAGCAAAGCAAAACTAAAGAACAAAGTAGGAACAATCCTTGATACAAAAACCTACTATACATCCACAGTAATCAAAACAGACTGCTACTGGTACAATAACCAACACATAGGCAAATGGAACAGAATTGAGAATTCAGAGGTAAATTCATCCATCTTTGGACAGCTGAATTTTGAAAAAGGGCAGAAACCCATTAAGTGGCAAAGACATAGTCTCTTTAACATACGGTGCTTGCAAAACTGGATATCCATTTGCAGAAAAATGAAACAGGATACATATCTCTCACTATATAAAAAAATAACTCAAGATGGATCAAAGACCTAAATGTAAAACCTAAAGCTATAATAAGGAAGTCCTAATACATGGCATAAATACATGATCAAACATAGCTAAAAATGCACAAGTAGCAGAAATAGATAATTAAGACCACCTAAAAAAATTAACATTTATGAGCATCCAAAGATTTAGCCAAAAGAGAAAATACAAACTGGGAAAATGTTTTTGGCAATGACATATCAGACAAGGGATAAATCTCTCAAATTTATAGAAAATTTTAACACCTCAAAAGAAAAAAGACAAACAATCCAATAAAAAAAAATGAGCCAAGCAAATAAACATACACTTCATTAAAGAAGACATTCAGGTGGCTAACAAACTCATGAAGAAATACTTGCAATCATTATCTATTGGAATGATGCAAATCAAAACAACAAGATATCATCTCACCCCAGAATTAAGAGCAACGTTCAAGAAAACAGAAACTAATAAATGCTGGTAAGGATGTGGAGAGACTGGAACGTTCATAGTGTGCTAGTGAGATTGCAAAAGGGTACAATAACTCTTGAAAACTGTATGGTGCTTCTTTAAAATGTTGGAAGTTGAAATAGCATATGTTCCAGCAGTCTCACTAATAGGTTTATATACTAGAAACATAGAATTGTGACATGAACAGATATATGCACCCCATTTTCATTGGAACATTATTCACTAGAGCAAAAAGGTGGAAGAACCTAAGTGCCTATGAGTGGATAAATGGATAACCAATCTATGAAACATACATATAATGGAATATTACATGAAGTTAAACAATAATGATGGATTTGTGAAACACCTCATAACATGGATGAAACTAGAGGACATTATACTGAGTGTGTAATTTCAATTAGTCAATCACAAAAGGACAAATATTTCATGAGACTACTACTATAAAAAGTCAAGAAAAGATTTATGCACAGAAAGACTCCTTCTCTGAAGGTTACCAGGGTTGGGAGGCAAAGGGAAGGTAAGTCACTAACTAGAAGGTGTTGTTGTTGTTGTTGTTGTTGTTGTTTGCTGTCGAGTCGGCCCCAACTCATAGTGACCCCTCCTTGGGTTTCCGAGGCAGTATCACTACGGAAGTAGGATTGCCTAACCTTCCTTCCGAGGAGTGGCTGGTGGGTTTGAACCACCAGCCTTCTGGTGAGCAGTCAAGTGCCTTAGGCACTATGCTACCAGAGCACTAGAAGGTAGACATGTATTAACTTGGGTGAAGGGAAAGGAAATATAGAGTATGGGTAAAGTCAGCCAAAAATTGTCAAAGCAGAGGAAGATGCTGGGAGGAGTACAAAAGTGAAAGGCAATAAATGTAAATACTATTACATACACAAACCTGCAATAATAATAATAATAATAATAATAATAATAATCAATGACTAGATAACATAGATAGGCACACAAGCTGAATGGGGTGATAAGACATACGGGACTGCACACACAAATATAATATAAGTTGCACAAAGGATATTTCTACATATGTATTTTTATGTGACACAAATATATCCATGAGTATAGAAGAGCATACAGGGGGTAAAGTTATGAAAATTTCTTAGTCATAACCAAAGATCCTGAGGGAATGAGTTATTGAGCACTGAGGTTCAACTTGTAAGTGGCAATATAAAGTTCAACTATTGGTCTTTCCCCATCAAGAGCAAAGAACAGTGAAGAAAATCAAAGACACAAGGAAACAATTAGTCCAAAGGACTAATGGAACATGTAAACCCCAGCCTCATGACCCTGAGACCAAAAGAAATAGATGGTTCCTGGCTACCATCATTGAATTCTTTAAAAGGACCACAACAGGAGGTCCCAAATAGAGTGGGAAGAAAATGTGGAACAAAATTCAAAATGATTTTAATCACACAAAAAAGACCAGTATTACTGATCTGATAGAGATTGGTGGACCCTCAAGACTATGGTCCTTAGACACCCTTCAAGCCTGAAACTGAACTCACCCCCACTGTGAAATGATAGACTGGCATATATGGTGAAAGATAATATCAGGAAAATATGCAGTCCTTAGAACAATCAGCCCTTTGAGATCAAAAGTCTGCATTAGCCTAGGGATAAAGCTCAGAAGGCAGGAAGGTACAGAGAAGAAGAACAAAGGGCAGTGGTAAACAAAGGGAGGAAGTGCAAGAGTACTGTTACACTGTGGGGGTTGCAATGAATGTCACAAAACAAAATGGTTATGAATTGCTGAATGAAAACCAATTTGCTCTGTAAACATTCACCCAAATCACAATTAAAAATAATAATAATAAACAGTTAATCTTAAAAAAAAAAAGAAAGCTATTTATTTTAAGAGGAAATAAATCTAAATTATCACTCCTGTTTCCATGAAACATTACACTTATTTGAGAAACAAAATAATCATCTGAAGACTTTTTCCCAAAAGAGTCTCCCCACCCTCCTCTAGGTATTTCTTTAAGAAGATAAGAGAGTGAGGAGTATTTTCAATTGTATCCAAAATGAGTTAGTAGTTTCTACAGTTGGTAATGGCTGTATAATTATAAACTCTGGACAAAATATGAAAAAAAAAAAGTACTCAAAGACAGTGGAGTATAATGTAAAGCAGGCAGATTACACAGGTTGTCAAATCTTCGAAGAATTGAATGACAATGAGGTGAATTTCCCAATTTTTGTGGATTTTCAGTCCAAGTACAAGCTTTAGCTTGTATCATGAGGCATGGGCCACCAAAACTCCGAAAATGGGAAAGCTCCCTGACTTCAAGAACCAGAGGACACAGTCTGGGGCCATCACAGATATTGTAAATTGAGGTGGTAGGTGGATCCAGGGGAAAATAGAGCCACAGAGAAAAAAAAAAAAAAAAGACAAAAACTATGTGAATTAAATTTGTTTATATAAACTCTGACTGAACTTATAACCAAACATGCATAGATGTTGTTGTTGTTATGTGCCATCAAGTCAGACCCGACTCATAGCAACCCCTCCTTGGGTTTCCGAGGCAGTATCACTATGGAAGTAGATTGCCCCATCTTCTTTCCAAGGAGTAGCTGGTGGGTTTGAACTGCCAGCCTTCTGGTTAGCAGTCAAGTGCCTTAGGCACTATGCTACCAGAGCTTCCGCTGGATAGACTCCATGAAATTTACATAAGATTAAAAGAACTGATCAGAGATTTAAATTGCTGTGGAAAACAGTTTGAGTCTAGCCAAATTAATTGTGTGCTACAACAAACAAACAAAACTTAGTTTTCCAATGACTATAACAGAGTACAAAGGACCTATAACATAACAATCACAATGTCCGGGATATAATCCAAAAAAGATTCATTATCAAGAAAACCAAACCAAACCAAACTCACTGCCATTGAGTCGGATCTAAGTCATAGCCACTCCTCCTTGGGTTTCCAAGGGGGTATAACTACAGAAGTAGATTGCCCAACTTGCCTTTCGAAGAGTGGTTGGTAAGTTTGAACTGCCAGCATTCTGGTTAGCAGTCAAGGGGAATGACCTCAAAATGACCCAGATATTGGAATTAGATCACACGACTTTTAAATAATGATAAAAGTTATGCCCAATGATGTAAAGGAAAAAAAAAAAAAAACTGCTTATAATGAATGAAAAGAGAATTTAAATAGAAGCAATATGATACTTAAGCACACCATACTCAAATTTCTGAAAGCCAAAGATAAAGAGAAAATCTGGAAAGCAGTAAGATAGAAATGACCTGTTACGTAAAGGGAACCTAGTGCTTCAAATTACCACTGCCTTCTAATCAGAAACACTAAAGGCAGAAAAAAGACAAACATCATCTTTAAAGAGATGAAAGAAAAGAAGAACAACATTGTAAACAAAAATTCTATACTCAGAAAAAAAAATCCTTCAAGAATAAAAGCAAAATAGAGACATACTCGGATAAATGTACACTACAAAAAAATTGTTAAAAGAACTTCTTTAGAATGAAGGGAACTGCTATAAAATGAATTCAGAACTTCAGAAAGTTTTAGGTAGAGGGAAGAAACCAATGAATAACAAAGAGGAAAATGTATTTGAAGAAACTGAGAAAATGAGTCTGTCAGTAGGGCACAGAGGAAAAGGAAATGTTTTCAGATAAATCAGGCAAGGTAAGCTGAGCTGTTAGAAACTTTTTTTTCCCCTGGATTCAATAGAGAGTGAGTTGAAGCATTTCAGACAACAGATTTAAAATTGAAAGGACAATATATAATCTGAATTTGGAGACTGAAAGAGAAAAAGGCATAAAATATAGTTTCTAGGTACTAGCTTAACGGTGTTCATTAATTGTTAATCAATGACCATGTGAGCATCAATCAAGAAATCAAATGATATACTGCATTGGGTAAACCTGCTGCAAAAGACATCCTTAAAGTGTTAAAGAGCAAAGATGTCACTTTGAAGGCTAAGGTGGATCTATTCTAAGCCATAGCATTTTTCAATAGCTTCATATGCATGTAAGAGTTAGACCACAGACTGCCAGAAGAATGGAAAAAATCTGTCTTCGAGGAAGTACAGTTGAATGCTCCTTAGAGGTGAGAATGGCCAGACCTTGTCTCTTGTACTTTGGTCATGCTGTCAGAAGGGACCAGTCCCTGGAGAAAGATATCATGCTTAGTAATGTAGAGGGTCAGAGAAAAAGGGAAAAACCCTCAAGAGATAGATTGACACAGTGGCTGCAACAATGGACTCAAACACAGCAACAATTTTAAGGATGGCACAGAACCAGGCAGTGTTTCATTCTGTTGTACACAGGGCCCATTCTAAGTAGGAACTGACTCAACAGCACCTAATAACAACTTAAGGAACCAAATGGAAGGCTGAGATGGGGAAGATGCAGAGTGCCACAGAATAAAATAGAGTACTCAATGGAACATTTTAAGTTTTAGTGGTGAGACTGTAAGACATTCAGAGGACGATATTATGTAGCTGTATATAAAGGTCTTGACATAAGAAAAGTGTTTTGTTCTAAAAGTGAAATGTTAAAGATCATTAGCATACACATGACAATGGAAATTAAGATTGTGAGTGAAAACGTCTAGTGAGAGCTATTATAGAAACATGCCGACTAAGTCTCAAGCAAGTCTAACATTTGAAGTTCTGGTAGATAGAGAGGGAGCCAGTAATGGAGTCTAGGAGTAGGAAAGGAACAAGTACTGTCCTGTGTTGTGAAAAACAGGAATATAGTGCTTCAAGGAAGGAATCATCAATAGATTGTAATGCAATAAAGAAGCAAAGTTAAATCAAGACTCAAAACTCCCACTAAATTTAGAAATATGTCATTAATAGTAGGGACTTTTTTTGTGAGGACTGAAGCTTGATGTACAACTTGACTCTAAAGAGAATGGCATGAGTGAAAAATGAGATAATGGAAAGAGTATGTGTAGATAGCTATTTAGAATAAGTTTGTCCTTAAAAGAGAAAGGAGAGAGAAGGTGATAGAAAGGAAGGGGAGAGTGGGATTATGGAAATACATTTTTCATGATGCGAGAATTCTGAGCACGGTGATGGTAGCAATGATCCAGTTCAGAGGGAAACAATGTAAATAAAAGAGTGAAGTTTTTGAGAAATCGGGAGAAGCCAAGCCCCATATGACTTAATATGTCTTAAGAGAATCCAGAAATCAGAATTAGCATTTTAGAAAATGTTTTAAAACTTATTCAAATAATCATATTTTGCTGAGCATTAAATTTATAAAATATTTTATTCGATGCTGAAAAACTTTATTGCCAAATTTTGTGTGTGTGATTAAGTCTTCTGGATTTAACACTCATGCCCCAGATAATGAAAAGTTATAGATATGTTTTATCTTGTCAGCAAAGACCATTTAAAAGTAAAATGCCAACTTAACCAGCAAATTATTTTGAGCAAGTACACAACTGAAACAGATGAATAGAATACATACTTCAATTTTGTGTTTTATTTCTGTAGATCTACCTGAGTGATTTCTCCTCAGAGCAACCAGTGCTTTTAAAATCTCATTTTAGATTTTGTTAAGCTCACATGAAGCATATTATATAGAGTTATCTGTACCCATTTAAAATATAATCAATCACTGAGAAACTATAAACTTGAAATCTGCTATATTAATAGGGTTTGTTTGATGGTTTAAATTAAAAATTCAGGCTTCAAAACAAATCCATATAACCTACTGACAATGTTATCAAATACCCACCTTCTAGGACAGAAGTACGTTTCGAAATTCATTGCCAGTTTTTCAACAACAAACAAGGGGCTAAATAGGTGACCCTACATATATCTAGAAGACCATGATAGAGCAATTATAACTATAAGATTAAATGAATCCATCAACCATGGTCCATCTGCACAGTTGTTAGATGACCAGATTTTTTCTTGCTCTAATTGTGCTGCTATAGGGAATGGTCTTCAACTGGTCAGTGGAATAAATGGACTGGTACCTGTAAAGCATACATATGACAAAAAATGGAAAGAACTGAGAATCTAAACAACACTGAAAAGAAAATAATTCTAATAAATAAGTTAGAACAATAATTGAAATGCTATAATTATACTATGTGCACTGTCAATGACCTATACTTTATTATCAAAGTAATTGGTAGATATCACCTACCACCCAAATGTGAAGAGAAAGTGACTCACTTTTGAATGTAAAATAATAATAAATCTTCTTTGCTTTCTTTTGAAATAAGAAAAGCTTCAAATCTGAACATTTTCATTTTCCATTGGAAGCAGAGCTACTTAGAAAATTAGATCAATTATGAATTAAGTTATATACGATTGCTGTAAATCTCTTAGGTATTAACCTCATGTTCTGGGGATAATTTAATTGGACTGAACACCTTCTCACAGAATGAGAGAAAATATATTCTCATAAAAGTTTGCATATAATACATCAATGTAGTATTAGAATTGCTTAAAGGAACAAGCTAGAGCACGTAGCACACGGACCTTCTTCATGCCCACCACAGAGAGAATTGACATGCAGAGTGCACACCAACAGTTCTATTCAGTATCTGATTACATCTTTAATTCAAAATTATGGGAGGGCAAGTAACAGAACAGAATCAGAATTCCTGTAACAAAGTCTACATAATCTATTTAATGTTGCTGGAAAACAGCACATGTTTCGGGTAATTGCTAAAATCTCAAAGGATACTTTTCCAATTACTGACAGGGAAACCAAATACTACATAACCTAACCACTACCTGTGGTATGAATAGAACCACAGGTACATATCCACGGTGATGAGACTGGTAATTAAGTAGCCATTGACCCTTAAAAGCATGGTTTCAAACTTAACAGTAATCTTTTTAGTAGTGTATGTGTGTGTGTGTATGGGGGGGCAGGGTGACACTTGAAGACAGCCACCTTAATGTTTTATAGAAAAACTGTCTGGCTAGCCACTTTGGCTGGTGGCTTAATTGACCTACCTAACTTTTCATGATTTTGGTGGGACAGAATAGTGTGGGAGATGGAATATGCTATGAAACTCTGGGAATGGGTGTCTGATACACACATTCCTCAGTCATAAGGAGCTTTGGTGAAAAGCTTAAGTGCATAGAAAGGAAATTATAAGGAAACAGTAGAGTCCTGAAGAGTAGTGAGTGCTCGTTTGAGAGTTGTGGTCATGCACTTCATGTGAGATCAGTTATAATGTGCAATTTTTCTCCATTTATGCTCACTGGTCTGGGTTTAAGTCTAGAGTGAGTAGACGGATCTATAGAGGCTTAGAGTTTTGCTAGGTAAGTAAATGCAAGATGAAAAGGACAAAAGAGTTATAGTTTGTGAGGATCTAATTACAATGAAGACCATGCGATTAAAGTTGAAGAAGGAAGAAGTGAAAATAAGATGAGGGACAGATGCTGACTGATGCTGAAAAGGAAGTATGATCTTTTCTTGTCAAGATCTTTTGGAGTAAAATATTTAGAATCAGTAAGATAGCTACACTGTTGTAGAAGAATAGTTTTGTATTGAGAGTTGGAGTCAGAGAATGGGTTGTGAATAATTTTGAATGTGTAGCCATTAATGATTTTCACACAGTACAAGTGCTGACCTACATACCAGGTTGTGTGCTAAGTGTTGGGAATAGATGGAAAAGAAAAACGTGGTACCTGACTACAAGGAGTTTTATACTCTTTGTTTAGTCCATTTAGACATCAGTTTCAGACACAGGTAAGTTGCAACATAACAATGAGATGTTCAATTTTAAAATGCAAATGGATGCAAATATTTAAAATACAAAAAGCCTAGTTTTCAACATAACAGTTGTTGTTTTTGTTGTTATGAGCCGTCAAGTCGGACCCTACTCATAGCAACCCCTCCTTGGGTTTCCAAGGCAGTATAACTATGGAAGTAGATTGCCCCATCTTCTTTCTGAGGAGTGGTTAGTGGGTTTGAACCACCAGCCTTCTGGTTAGCAGTCAAGTGCCTTAGCCACTATGCTAAACATAACAGTACTGTAGCTAGAACTGTAGACTAAGGGAGCTCTGGTGGCATAGTGCCTAAGGCATTTGACAGCTAACCAGAAGGCTGGTGGTTCAAACCTACCGGCCACTCCTCAGAAGGAAGGTTGGGCAATCTACTTCCGTAGTGATACTGCCTTGGAAACCCAAGGAGGGGTCGCGGTCGGTATGAGTCGGATCTGACTTGAGGGCAATGGTTTTTTTGTTTTTTAAGTGAGAATGTATCACTTTGCTGTATTACTTAGTGAATAAAATGGACATGATATCTACTAATACAGTTAAACATATTTCAGTCTTTTCTAGCATTCCTAAATACTGATCAAAATAATTATAACAAAAAACTTAGTGATATAAATGGTTTTACAACTTTATATTATGGAGACAGCTACATAAAGACTCTCCTTTAACACATCTCCATGCAATAGCGCACTACAAATTAAATATGTTACCCTTGAAAATTAGAATATCTTCCTTAACATTTGCAATGCTCAGATAATGTTAGCTATTCCATGATCATTTTTAGTATAACTACTACTTCCACCCAGGACTATATCCCTCATATTCACTAAAGAAAAACACTTGTAAATAGCTATAATATTTTGACCAACCTTAAGCATGTATACAACACAACCACACAACTGACTGAAAACTCTGGTCAAGCTTCTTTCTCTTACAGGAAGAAATGACAATATATCGTATCCAGACTAACTCCCTTTCCTAAAAGAATCTATATACTCTTGAAATCCCCAACTCCTATTTTCATTGACAGTCAAATGTAGTGTTTCCATTCTCACTTTTTCATCTATCTATCACAATCTGGCTTTCTGGAATTTACAACCATAACCATCTTCACTCATTTCAGAAAGGATCTTTTATTAACAATTACTCTTCTGCCCTCATTATATATTTTTGTTTCTAGTGGCCACTCTCAGTTTACTAATATTCATTACTTCCCTGGATTTGATATTCAGTATAGACCCAGACCAATTTGATAGCTTTAAGAAGACTGCTTCGTGTAGTAACTGACTTATCATTAATACTTTTGAAAGATTTTCTTTTGTCTTCAGAAATACAATTTGTTGAAAAGTGGTTCTTTCAGCATATTTACTTATTAGTTTGTGACACCTTTTAGTTATTCATTCCTTACTTTTCTTAATTCTCTTTACATATGAATTTTGTTAACATTACTCACTTACTAATAACTAATTGGAAAGAAATTTTTTTTGGAAATATTTTTAACATGCATTGGATAAAATCTGATAATGAGGTTAATATACCATATGTAATGCTGTCTTTTTATTTATTTATTTTATTCTATTCAAAGATAAAAATGTTGATGAGTTTTAAGAAAACCAATTTTAAGAAAATAAGTTAAATATTGAAACTATTATTTAGTTAAATATTAGACTTGAGTCTATTTCTGGCTCTATCTTATTAGTACATGCTGTTATTGAAAGAAAAACTTACTATGCACCTACTTTACTAGTATTCATATTTTACATTTTTATAATATCTCTTATTTTATTAAATATTTTTTGTGCATTATTCAATTTAATCACCTTGTTTTCTTAGTTAAGTATTATTAATATTCCCATTTTACATATGAGAAACTTAACCACTGCAGACCAGAGCTCGCTAAAGGAATCTTAGGGAGAGCAAAAGGTAGGTGTTGACATTAAAAATAAAACTGCACTTAGGAACTTGTGTTCTCAATCTCACTACTTGAACTATATATGACCTTTGGTAAACAACTGTGTTTTAGGTTTCTGGTCATCTTGATCTATAAAAAGGGATAGCAACACATTGCCTGAAACAAGAGGCTGAAAATAATCCTTTGATGTTTCCAACCTTATTTCTACCTTTATCTATAAATGCATAAAACAAGTATATTGTCACTTTTTTTTTTTTTTGCTTTGTTCTAGATGGAATAAAATGAAAGTACTTACACAATGAAGAGTGCACTTCAAATAGGAAGGTGTTAGTTAGTGTTCTACTTGACTACAAAAATGATAAACTTCCTTTAGGATGATCAAAGCAACTTTTTCTTACAATTGATTAAAAGTGGATACGTGACGTTAAGTTAGGCCTTGGGATATTTGTAAGAGCAACACAATTAACCTTTAGTATTCAAAGCTCTGAGAGTTTTTCTTCTCTCATAAAGAAAACAATTTGGAAAATTAATTATTGCCCAGTGTTAGTATTTCATATGTATATTGCCCTTTATAGCACTATGAGAATTTCAAAGTAAACTACCAAATCAGAATTGTAAAACTAAATAAATTAATTCATAAGGAAATGAGCCTCAGAGGCACTGCCTGGAGGCAGGAAGAAAGCTACTTGAGGGTGATGGTGAGGTTTGCATCAATAGCTATCTATCCAAACATGTCTGCTACAATTCTCATAATTCACAGACTTATTTCAAGAACTTCAAATTCTATATAGTTCTATAAATGCATCAGATAATGAGTCAGACACTAGTCAGCTTTCCAGGATGTATTAATTGTTTTTAGGTCTCTTTTCTCCCGGGAGAGAGTGGTTGAACCTGTAAGAATATATGTATTTAATTATCATAAACTACCTGATCCATACTAAAAATGTGTAACCATTAAAATAAATTTAAGCCAAAGAATAAAATTTAAAAGGAAAATTAAAAATTTTGGGGGTGGGGTGGGGTGTGGGAGGCTAAGGATGACTTTGTAGCATGCATTATGTAATTAGAAAGAGAAGTGATATCTTATAAAATGTTATCTTCCCCTTTGTAGATGAATTTTAGACTTAGTTATTTCCTATGAAAGAAGAGTTGTTGTTAGGTGCCCTTGAGGCATCTCTGACTCATAGAGACCCTATGTACAACAGAATGAGATACTGCTGGGTCCTGTGTCAGCCTCAAGATCTCTGCCATACCTGAGCCCACTATTGCAGCCACTGTGTCAGTCCATCTTGTTGAGGCCCTTCCCCTTTTCTGTTGACCCTGCAGTTTACCAAGCATGATATCCTTCTCAAGAGAGTGGTTCCTACTGACAACATGACCAAAGTAGGTGAGACGAAGTTTGGCCATACCTGCTTCCAAGAAGCATTCCGGCTGCACTTCTTCCAGGACAGATTTGTTAGTTCTTTTAGCAGTCCATGGTACCTTCAGCATTCTTCACCAATACCACAACTCAAAAGCATCAACTCTTCTTTGGTCTTCCTTATTCATTGTCCAGCTATCACATGTTTATGAGGCGATTGAAAAATACCATGGCTTGGGTTAGGAGCACCTTAGTCTTCAAAGTGACATCTTTGCTCTTCAGCACTCAAAATAGGTCTTTGCAGCAGATTTTCCCAGTGCAATACCTCGTCTTATGTCTTGACTGCTGCTTCCATTGCTGTTAATTGTAGAACCAAGTACTATGAAGTCTTTGACAACTTCAATCTTTTCTCCACTTATTATGATGCTGTTTATTGGTCCAGTGGTCAGGATTTCTGTTTTCTTTATATTGAGGTGTAATCCATACTGCAGACTGTAGTCATCAATCTGCATCAGTAAATGCTTCAAGTCATCCTTACTTTCAGCAAGCAAAGTTGTGTCATCTGTATATCACAGGTGTTAATAAGCCTTCTTCCAATCCTGTTGTCCTTTGTTCACCTTCTTTAATTATTCCATTAGTATCATTACAAAGGCACATAGGTTCTTCTCCAGCTTCTCATTATAGTACAGCTTCTCGGATTAGTTGCTCAGTATACAGACTGAATAAGTATGGTGACAGGATACAACTCTGACACACTGCCTTTCCGATTTTAAACCATGGAGTATCCCCTTGTTCTGTTCAAATGACAGTCCCCTGGTCTATATACTGGTTCCTCATAGTACAGTCAAGTGTTCTGGAATTTCCATTCTTCTCCATGTTATCCACAATTTGTTATGATCTATTTCTATCACCAAGGCCATATTTTCCAACTACTGGTGATTCTTCTTTGTTTACAACTTTTGCATTCCAATCACCACGTTCGGTCAATTTTAGACTGCATAAGTTAGTTAAAATGTTCAACTTTCTCATCTTTGGCTTTGGTTTGGTTGGTGCATAAATGTGAGTAATAATACTATTATCTAGTCTTGCTTGTAGGCATGTGGATATTATACTGACAGCATTGTACTTCAGGATAGATCTTGAAACATTATTTGTGATGATGAATGCCACGCCATTCCTCTTCAATTTGTCATTCTTGACATAGTAGAGCATATGGTTGTCTAATTCAAAATGGCTAAAACCAGTCCATTTCAGCTCACTAATGCCTAGGATATAGATCTTTATGCACTCGATTTTGTTTTTTGACAACTTCCAATTTTCCTAGATTCAAACTTTGTACATTCCATGTTCTTATTATTAATGGATGTTTGCAGCTGTTTCTTCTTATTTTGAGTCATGTCACATCAGCAAATGGAAGTCCTGAAAGCTTCACTGTATCCACATCATTAAGGTTGGCCCTACTCTGAGGAGGCAGCTTTTCCCAGTTGTATCTTGAGTGCCCTCCGACCTGAGGGACTTGTCTTCCAGCACTATATCGGCAATGCTTTGGGGCTATTCTTAAAGTTTTCCAGTAATACATCAGACAGAGTTTCATTGCTACTCAAAAGGTTTTTACTGGTCAATTCTTTTAAAAGTGGATGGCCGCTTCCTTATTCCAACTCTGTCTTAGTCTGGAAGCTCCACTGAAACCTGTCCAGTGGCATAATCTCCAGCCTCACAACAGCACACAAGTCACCACAGTACGACAAACTGAGAGACAAGTTCATCTCCTTTAGCTGTTCAAACTCCTCTGCTCTCTTCTTGGTCTCCCTTGGCTGTTCCAAAACCCATGAAAGGAGAGTGATATTTGAAAAAAAGACATAGAAATTTGGTGGTTTCAAAGACTTTGTTTACCTTCTTTAATTATTCCATTAGTATCATTACAAAGGCACGTAGAGAATCATTTTTTAGTTAACCAAATAGAAAAGCTGCTTGGAATTTCAGCTAACCAACTCAATCGCCAATTTTGTAAGTCTTTTCACCTTAATAGCATCTCTCCATAAAATGACAGGTCAAAAATTAAATGTCAATTATGTATTTCTGCACACCACCACATTCATCTTGCTGAAGTTGACTCCTTTTATTTATTTACCCATTTTTCCTTTTGCCAACCATTATTAAAGAATAAATAATCAGGCTTTTTTACAGTCAAGAAGATCTTAGAAAATGATGGTATTCTTTCTTATAAATTTATTTTTCATATGGTTTTTTGTTTCTCAGACGTTTAGCCAAGTTAGATTAAACTTTTAACTGCAAAAGAGAAATTTAATTACTGAACAATAAAGAATTGTATTCTCTACATTATCAAGTTTGATCTATTCTAGACTAATAAAACCTTCCAAGCAATATTCAAATTAAATGAATTGACCTATATGTATAAGAATAAAAGTCTCTCCTATTTTCTTACATCTCCTCTCCCAAGTCTCATTTTGTGGGAGTTGAAGTTGAGAGAAATGTTAACATAAAGTAAATGAAACACTTCATAGAGCAGCTTGAAGGTAAGAAACAAACAAATAAAAATAAAACAATACAAAAACTCTTTATACACTAACAAATACTACAGTGTTCAGAATATGGGATGTTCTAATTAACTTTTTTATGAATTTACTGTTATATAAGAAGAAAAAACATTTTTATTTCTTTCCTTCTTTAAAAACTTTTGAAAATTTCATCTTCTTGTTTAAGTATAATCTATGCAAGAGAATGAATATTTTATGAGTTAGATTGTATTAGTCAAGATGATCATTATAAGTAACGATTCTTATTGTATATATCCAGGATGTTAAAGGAGTCTGAATCAATTATATATAATCTTCTAGAAATGCCATGAAAATCCTGTTTTTCACTTGTTTTCTTCTCAGTTATCTTTTTCTCCTAAATCTAAATTTGTAAAATTCTGGTAAGCTGAAAACTATAGTTATTACTACTTAAAGTAAACCAATTATATAGGTACAAATATTTTTTTTTTCAGTTAGCAATAGATGAGTTACATTAATCATAATTTAACCTCAAAACATTTGTTTCCTAGTTCTCACTGATATGTTTGCTTATCCTGGAAGAAACAATCATAAATTTTGTAAGTTCTTTCTCATCCTATAAAGATATGAAGAATTTTTAGGACAAAGGAGATTGCATAGCCCCTTAATCTGCAATACATAGAAGGTGAGATGCCTTCATAAGGGAAGGGATAGGAAAACTACATAGTGATCCAGGTTTTTCTTAAAATGATTTTCAGTATATTTATTAAATAATATGAAGAAGAACCTACTGTGTCAAAAACACTCTTGAATCTTGTCATTTGGTTAAACCTTCTAAGAATTTATAGATTAACTGAGAAAAGGACATCTTTCATTTTACCCTCAAATTGAGGGTAAAAATTAAAGCTATTCTTTGCTAAGAACTTTTCATATGTGCTGTGGTTAAGGCATTTGGCTGCTAACAAGAAAGTCAGTGGTTCAAACCCACCAGCTGCTCTGTGAGAGAAAGATGAGGCAATCTGCTTCCATACAGCATACAGCTTTGGAAACCCTCTGTCTCTATGAGTTGGAATCAACTCCATGGCAATGGGTTTTCCAGATGTCAGTCATACTAAAATAATATATAAATATATATATATTCATGCATGTTATTAATACCTACACTATTCTATGAGATGGGAATTATTATTTCTGTATTTATAAATATGACAACTGAGGCTAGACAGGTTGAGTAAGCAGAGAATTTAAGTTCCAATATGAGATGGAGATCACACTGTCAGATGCAACAGTAAGAAAAGAACTCCGTTAGGATTAGAACTGGGTAGTAAATGTCAGGGAAACAGAGAATATAATGTCAAGGTGAAGAAAATTAAAATAAGACAGTCTAGAAGTTATAACAGAAGTTTAAAAGCTTGAAATGGAGTTTTGCTTCTAGTAATTGTGGAATGGTTGCAAGTGAATCAATCTTCTTGACCATAAAAACTTTTAAGTCTGGAATGGAAATATATGTGTGTGTCTGTCTATATGTGTGTGTATACAAATACACTCCAAAAAAAATCAAACTCATTGTCGTTGAGTTGATTCTGACTCATGCTGATCCTCTGTGTTACACAGTACAACAGCTCTACAGGGCATAGGGTTTTTTTGGCTGTAATCTCAAGCAATTCTCCAGGTCTTTCTTCAGTGAAGCCACTCAGTGGGTTTGAACTACCAAATTTTACCTTAGCAACCAATTGCAAATCATTTGCACAACACAGGGCCACACACACACACACACACACACACACACACAAATACATAAGCACATATATTACATATCTTTATATATTTTATATACATTTATTTTATCTCTCTAATATTCTTTCTCTCTCATATATCCATGGGATGATTTCCCTGTAAAACTGACAGGGTGCACTGCTGATTCATGTTTTTTGTCAAGTGAATTTAAATGAATGGATGCTGATGAAAGTTACAGATACAGCAGGTTGGCCATGAAAAAGAGAAATATGATATTACTCGGGAAGGGCACAGAGCAGTCAAAGCTATGCCACTGGATCAATTAACATTATTAACCAAGCTACTAATGCTGCTCAACCAAACTTATTACTTGCTTATCTTAAAAACACACACACACACACACACAAAGAAATTCACTGCCATCAAGTCAATTTGACTTATAGAGGCCCCTCCTTAGGTTTCCAAGGTGGTATCTCTGCAGAAGTAGATTGCCCAAACTTCCTTCCAAGAGCTTATCTTTAGTAAGTGGCAATTAACAAGGAAGTTTTATTATCTCTTTTATAATTATCCTCTTCTGTAACAGTGCCAGAAAAGAGAACAGTAAAGCCAAGAGTTTAGTATAAGATTGTCTCATTATTTCTTTGCTTACCTTCAGGTGTACATCCAGTATGAATCAGACTCTTAAACCTCTATTTTTTTTTTTCTCCTACCACACTGTATACATAACTCAATGATGAACTTAGCACAATGTATTATAATTATCATTTTGTTGCCTGCATCCCATATCATACTTAAACTTCTTGAGTGTGGTATGAATTATATTTTTTCATGTGGAAGCAGAAAACCTCATGGAAAGGATCTCCCAAACTTGATTCTAATTTTCTTTTCTCAACAAAGTTGAAAAACTAATTATGAAAGATAAAAAATAAGAAAAGATCTTTTACAAGAAGTTTAAGTCGGGGTTTTACAAGAAGTTTAAGTCGGGGTGGTGAGATGTCTAATATTAGAAGAGCCACAGAACTGTTCTCCAAAATAAAATACTGCATATTGAATATTCAAAGTATAATTTTCTCCTGGGTACAATGTAAATACCAAATAAGTTTCCTTATCTCAGAATCAGGCTTGGAAAATCATGTGAAATTGAAGTTAATGAGAATGAACATAAATCTGTAGATTCCATACCCTAGTTACTCCTAGTAAGTCTAAGGTATCTCTAAAAATAACTGAAGATTCTCAAATATTTTCCTAATCAAAAATGTGTCACAAAAGTTTAGGGTCAAGTTAAACAGGAAAGCCATGTTCTAGATCAGATTATAATATGAAAAGTGTGCATCTGTAGGGGATATTGAAAAAGAAGAGCTGTACAGCAGACAATTTCCTATAGATTTCTCACTATTTCCACAGAAGAGGTTTTCTAAGCCTAGAGTCCAATATTAGTTATCTACCCAGAAATATTTATAGGTTGAAAATTGTCAATTCATTAAGGTAGTATAAGATGAACCATCACTCTTTCCTTAATTCTGTGTTCATGAAATAACTAATTTCTAAACTGGTTTTCTGAGTGCACTAAAGTTTATTAGCTAAACTGAAACATTTTCCCCCCTACAATAGTGAAGGAAAAAAAGTAACTAATGTTTACTTAGCATCTAGCAATATTCTAGTAAGATTCCTACTCATTTTTAATATATAGCCTATTTAATTCTCACAAGGATCCTAAATAAGAATTATCCCCATTTTACAAACGGGAGAATTAAATTCAGAGTCATTAAGTCACATTGCCAAAGCAATACAGATATTAAATGGTGAGACTGTAAATTAAACATCATTCCATATGGCTCCAAAGTCCATGCTCTTTCTCTTCTACCTGGAAATTGAGAAAATGCCATTTTGCTCTGTAAATCAGTTTCTGACAAGCTTACTTAATGCAAATCATTTCTGCTCAACCTGTGTTGGACTGAACAATCGAAAGCCTAACTACATCAAGCTGTTGAGAAAAGATACTGGGTCTCTTGGTGGAAAAATCCAAAAGCCAGACTTCTAGCATTTGAGGCTTGAAGTCAAATATCTGCTTGCTCATTTGACCTTAATTTAGTCTAAATCAATTCAGGTCATTTGTCATTAATTAATATGTGCTGAAACAATATTCTAAACATTCAGAGTTTATAACCTTTTCATTCTGCATGTCTCAGGGATACCAGAGGGCAGTCACCTTTTGATAAAACTGGATGGACAAGTTAACCTCTGAGCTGTATCTTGGCAAATGAAAAAGAATGGCTTGATAACAAATGGAGCTGGAAAGGGAAGGCATTTTTAAAAATATAAAAAAGAATGAATGGATATTGAAAAACACTTAAACCTATCTTACACAAGGAGCAGAATTTTTAGAACATAAGGAGCCTTAATAAATGAGTAACCATTAAATAAAAATGTGAAGATGGCACAATGTTAAAGAATGCTTTTGCCTGATCTCTGCTCCCTGATTGCTAATGGCTGCTATTTGCACTTATGAACATAGTCACCCTGGCCCATTCATCCATGCACTCTTAGAGAACATTCAAGTTGACCAGAAAAGCATTTATTAGGGGGAGAGAGCATTAAAAATTAGAGAAATCTGGACCTACAGGGTCAGGAGCTTCCAGAAATTGTGAACTGTGAAGAACACATAATCACCGAGCAGGAATAAAATGGTAGCTGTCATCATATTCTTTGAGCTAAAAATTAAGGACCAAGAAATAAATGGTGGAAGAAATCATGAAACATAACTAATAATCAGGAAGTGTGTATAAAGACAGCTTTCAACTAAAGGCAAATGCAAAATTAGTATTGCATGAAGCAGGTAGCTATATTAATGTGGTCATTTAGACACTGCCTTACATTATTTGTTAGTGAAACCACTGTAGAGCTGAGTTTCTAAGAAAAACAAGTAGCTTCTCCTGTTATATTTTTCCCAGTGTTTTAAGTCAGAACCCATTTAGCTCTGTTGTGATAGGTTATAGTCAAGATTCCTCTCATGCTTTATCTGAGATGCTGGTATTCTTTAAAGGATTAAAAACTGCAAAACCTCCACATTTTTGGAAGGATTTCATTAATTAATGTGTTTTCATGACAACACTATGAACTTACATTTAAGCATTTTCAAAATCACACTATTATTTTTCCCTGTCTCATGAATTTTCCAGCTTTTCTTCAACACAGACTCTTTTCCCTGACTCAAGAATGATAACAAGCAAGTCTCTTCTATCAGAATTGCACATGGAATTCAAGGAGACACAAAGCTAATCTATTATGATGGAAATCTGAACAGATTGTTTCTGCACAGGGGATGGGAGAGTTTGATTTGAAAAGGACATGCGAGATCTGGTTGGTGTGATAGAGATGTTCTATATATTGGTTAGGTTGTTTGTTACTCTGCTGAACACATCTGTCAAAACTCATGGAACTGTACAATGAAGATTTGTAATCAAAATATACCTGAAAACTACTATTTAAAAGGGTAATGTGGTTCTGAAATTTCCTCTATAAATTTCTTATACTTTAATTTCTTATTATCTATTTCTTCCATTATATTATTCTATAGCTTCTTTTCCAAAGACAATTGGAGTCCAAATTAAAACTCTATTAATCAGCATAATTATTAATCGGATAATGTAGTTATCTCTTCTGGTGGTGTTGGTTACTCGTTCGTAAGACTTTTTCTCTCTCTTGATGATAAAGAACACCTTCCTAGAAAGGAACTACTATTTGTCTTTGTGTGTGTACAGTTATAAAGGAGAAAATGTAAAGAAAAAACTAGGTCAAGGGCTTGAATATACTTGTAATCTCTGTAGGCTGAGATATGTTTGCCATAAGTAACCAAAAGTTATACATAAATGTTTACTAAACACATTTTTTTTTTCTAAAAACTAAAAATTTACATGATAAAATTTTATCTGTTTAGAAATGAGGAACATGTACAATATTCAACAAAAATGTTGATCTGGTCAATGTTTTCAGTTATTATTCCATTATATTGCAATTCATACAATCAAACATCCTCCAAGTAGAAACTTCAGTGAAAATTGTGATTAAAAAAAAAAAAAAAAAGACATTTTCTCAATACTTTATAATAATACAGTGGGACTAAAAAGGAAATGCATGTAACTATCTAAGATGGGATTGTCCCCTGTTTCATGCATTACTTAGCATTGATATGGAAGTTGGCAGATTGGTTCTTTGAGAGCAGCAGATATTTCACAGGCACTAGATGTGACAAAATAGGTTGCATACTTTACTTAGTTTATTTGAAATGTGTTTGTGGTAAACAAAACGTCTGTGAATTCTGGAAATCTTTATGAAGGATGCAAATTTATAAATTGCTAAACATCAGGATAAAGCAATTTGCAATCCTTGGGTACCTACTATTCTTTCCATCGAGTAAGTAACTTGGGGGAAAATACCTCAGCCACCAAATAAAACCTCTCAAATTTCCAAACAGCTTTATTGCATTTCTGAATTTATGGCCTCAATATTCCACTGTTAAATATTATTACATATTCATCATGAAAAATATAATAGACATCTGTGTTATCTCTAAAAGGCAACAAAGGATTTTTTTTTAAGTAATTGCAAATTTTAAACTTTTCAAGAGAATCAGTCTTGTCTTGTTATGCAGGTGGTACCTGTTGAATAATCCTCCTTTTTTTTTTTTTTCTCAAAACCCTCCACATTCCCAATTCTGATAAATTGCAGACCAAAAACTTAACAAGAAACTTTTGTTTTTCATTAAGTTGCCTTAAGAAGGTGTGTCAAACTGTTCACTGCTGCAAAATTGTTTGTAAAGTTAAGTAACATACAGCTACAACTTCAACTTGTTACCATGTAGACTAAAGTTACTGGGCGTCAGAATAGAAAAATTAGGAAACACATTTGTGAAGATAAAAATTCCATCAGAGCAGGCAGTAAAATGCATGCAAGAGAGCCAACATTACAGGGGAAAAAAAAAAAAAAAACCCTAATGGCTGTTACCAGAGATAATGTTGTGCTGACACAGTAGAAATAGGGCTGTGGAAGGTGAAATATTGCTGAAATTAAAATACTAGTGTGTTCCTTTTGGGTATACATTTTTTTAAATAAAAAAAAATTAAGTGAATATTGATTTGTACCTTTTTTTGTTTAAAATATGGTTTGTGAAAAGTATGCAAGAAAATAAGGTTAAGGTTTTTTTATTTTTTTATTTTAATGTAGTATCTTTTATGAGGGAGCTCTGGTAGCATAGTGGCTAAGACACTTGCCTGCTAACCAGACGGCCGGCGGTTCAAACCCACCAGCCACTCCTCGGAAGGAAGGTTGGGCAATCCTACTTCCGTAGTGATACTGCCTCGGAAACCCAAGGAGGGGTCGCTATGAGTCGGGGCCGACTCGACGGCACATAACAACAACAACAACAACATCTTTTATGAAGGGGTAGCTTTTAAAAATTAAATGCCAGGTACAGATTTAAGATGATCACAATGACACTTTATTTTTCTTGAACATATGGATCTGATCTCTCTCAATTTTCAAGTTAAATTTAGAGAGTGCACAGCTAATATTCTGTCTGTCTTGGAAGTGTGCCTGAATAAAAAGACTATGAGAAACGGATGAAAAGGTTAGGCCAGCTACATAGTATTTTTGAACTGTGTGTCACAATGCAATCCAAGCTTTGTAAGTACATATTTTATATTAAGCTACCTAGAGTTTTAACTAATGCTTTTGGCAAGGCTTTTAACTGTTTTAAAAGTAATACTGAATTTGCAACATCGACATAGAATTTTTGTCAACTTTATATCCTGCAATTTATTTTGCTATGGGCATTGAAGACTTGAAGTCTTTTTTTTTTTTTTTTTTTCCCAGTACTTACTCATATTCATTGATTAACTATATAATTATCCCTTAAACACATTGCTTTGTACACTGTCAAATATGGTTCCATACAAATGCCTTAGGCACTATGCCACCAGAGCTCCCCTCCTGTAATATATAATACACCACAAGTGTAAATCAACCTGCCAAATTTCAAAAATAGCATAAAGGCATTTGCTGAAGCTAAAAAGTCAATTAATTTTACGTGTATATTATTTTTTTCATAAAATGAAATGTCATATATAATATATAGTGGAACCCTGGAGGAGGCATAGAGGTTAAAGAGCTTTGCTGTTAACCAAAATGTCAGTGGTTCAAAACCATCAGCATCTCCACAGGAGAAAGATGAGACAGTTGGCTTCCATAAAGATTTACAGCATAAGAAATCATATGGGGTAGTTCTACTCTGCCCTAAAGGGTTGCTATAAGTAAGTATTGCCTTGATGGAAGTAGGTATACGATAAAACACCAAAATTTTTTTGGATCATACCAGTGTCTCCCCTCCCTCCAAAAATTATCTTCATTTCTTTTCATATTTTGGTTCTACTTATTTCTCAGCAAATCTGCTTGCATACCTTCTCAAAAAGCATTAGAACAGAGGGAGCAAAGCATAAAAAATATAACATTCATTGATTTTTGTCCTGATGATAAGTATTCATTTGATAACCATTGAATAGAAGGCATTCATTAATTGACCAAACTCTTATTTCAGTTTGGCTATGCACTTCTAATTTTTAATTTTCAATGAACATGATATTTTTTACTCATTTGTTTCTGGAAATATTTGACACAAATATTTGACACTTAGTAAAGAATAACTATATATATATATATATATACTTCATTTTCCCAGGATTATGGAAATTCTCAAGCAACTGCACTTCTTTCTAAAAGTAATTAAAAATATTTAGTGTGACAGCTCATGTGATTAATTTGTAAATGTTGAATTTGACATATCTATATATATGAGAAGGAGCTCTGGTGGTGTAGTGCTTAAGACATTTGACTGCTAACTAGAAGGCTGGCAGTTCAAACCCACCAGCTGCTTCTCAGAAGGAAGTTTGGGCAACCTACTTCTGTAGTGATATCACCTTGGAAACCCAAGGAAGGGTCACTAGGAGTTGGATCTGACTCAACGGCAGTGAGTTTGGTTTGGTGTTGGTATATATGAGAAAGCATGTACATAGTTGGTGCGCAGTGTGTGCTCAATAAATACTAACTTATTTAATGAAAATCCCAATTTTTCATAGGTCAAAATAGGATATGGTAGAGCATTGAAGAAAAAGTAATGGAGCAGGAATCAGAACATGTGGTTTTAGGACTTTCTTTGATCCCATTCAGAATAAGCTATCTCTTGTCTTCTTGAATTATCACCTCTAGGTCCCATGTTGTAGGCACTCTGGTGGTGCAGTACTTAAGGCATTTGACTGCAAACCAGAAAACTAGTGGTTCAAATCCACCAGCTTCTCTGTGGAAGGAAGATAAAGCAATCTACTTCCGTAAAGATTTACTGCCTTGGAAACCCAAAGAATTTGCTATGAGCTAGAATCCACTCAATAGTAGTGCATTTGGTTTTGGGTTTTGGAAGCACCACATTATTTTTCTTGCTTGAAATACTTTCTCTCTTGCTTGCTGGGACTCATTGTCATTCATCTTTCAAGTTTCAGGTAGAGCACCACCACTTCATCACTTCTCTCTGGTTTAACCTCAGTTAACATTTATCCCCGCCCCCCAGAACATTACAGCGTTTGCCAACTGCCACTTTGTTTTACTTATCTTGTCATCTAATTATACAATAGCTTATAATACTCTCAAATTGCTTCACATGTTGTAAGTCTCTAATGCCCCATAAGACTCTAAACCATTGGTCTCAAACTTGTGACCTCTAAGGCATAATTTGTCACATCAACGTATTTTATTTGACCATCACACAATTCCAATTTTTAATTAATTGCAGATCTTCATATGGTATCGCATGAATACAATTTTACAGTTTCTCTTGGAAAAACAATCACAAATCTGGTCACATTGGGCCTACATTCTTGCTTGGCAGTAATTAACCAGACCAACTCTACAATGGTGAGTTTGATTTTTGGTTTGGAATAGCTACTGCCCCTTTAATTCAAGCAGATTTTCCTGTCTGTCTCTATCTTGTCTGTTTTATTTTTTCAGTCTCCTGCTTGGAATCTGGAGGGTAGGTGAAATTTTAGCCTCTGCATAATACACCATACTAGTATACCCCACTCCAACACACAAATACACACAGACAAACAACCTGAGACCTCAGATGTATGTGTCTCCTAAGCATTTTATATTCAAAATGACTAAATTCTCAAAAAAAAAAAAAATAATAATAATCTGAATAGTCAAGATTTTCTCCTGTTTTCCATATAGTAAAATAAAGTGGGATTCAAAGAAAAGCGATGTTAAATCTACTCCATCTTTAATTCCTATCTTCATTAATGGAAGTTTGGGCAATTAGAAACTGAAAAACCATATTGCCTTCACCTTCTATATCCCAGTATCCAACTACTTTCAAAGGTCTGTCAAATTTACTGGCAATGAGAACAGTTATGGTAGGGAGAGAATCAGGACTCATTCACTTTTTGGATTCCCACTGTTGGTGTCTCCAGGGTCTAAAGTTGGTGAAGTGGTACCCTTCTTTCTGTGAGGGTACCTGTCCTCAAAATTAACAGAGACAAATTAGCAGACTCCATTGAGATTTGACTTCAGATTCCTGAGACTAGAGTCAATTTACAGTTAACAGTGAAAGAGTTGTTTTAGAGCCAGAATTCACTTTCACGGAGCCTGCAAAATGGCACTTATAAACATTTACAATGATCTAAGAGACGATTGGTGAAATATTTTGGCACCAGAAAGTCTGGCATCTAGCCCTCAAGACAAGCAGCGTATCAACCTATATCCTACTTGACTTTCTGTATTAGAAGCACTGTATGCGAGAGAAACAGGAAATCTGTGCAGCACTTTTAAAGCAATGTGGTGAATTATAAATTAATGAGGGCTTAGTATGGGGAGGGAAGAACATCTGTAGAAGAGCGGATTTCATAAAGACAAAAGGGAAAAAGGTTTCCCTTAATAAAACATAACCTTTCTGTATGCACAATCAATTCTCAATTAGTCATACCATAGAGAGTATCCACCACAGACTGTCAAAATTGCCTTACTCTGACTCCTTCCTTCCCCTGACTGCTCTCTGCTTCTGCTTCCTCTCACCCAAGGTGCTCCTTGAATTATTTTTTCTAACAATTCTCCTCCATGCCTTTCAGCCATCAACAATCTAATTTATCTTTTATTTCTATAGAGCTTCCACTGAATGGCATAGCTCAGCTTTCCTTTCCACAGTTTACTGCCTCTTCTCTGTCCAAGCCTAACGCTTAGTCAATCAAGAGTGGGTAAGAAGCCAGAGGAAAGAAGGCATTAAGAGAAGAAATCATCTGCCTAGGAAGTTCTCCAATTCCTTTCTCTATCTTTAATAAGTATGCAGCAATGAAGTCATCACTTTGGAAGTTCAGACACACTGCAGGGATATTTGCTGGAGTGTTTTTAAAATTCACTTCAACAACTATGGATAGAGAACTTACAATGTGAAAAGCCTTTCACTAGGTGCCACAAGAGGAGATAATTCCCTTCCTTAAGGGCTTTATAACCTAGTTGGGAACAAATCCAAAACCCAACTCACTGCCATCTAGCTGATTGTCACTCATAATAACCCCAATAGGGTTTCAAAGGCTGTAAATCTTTTCAGAAGCAGACTACCTCACCTTTCTGTAGCTGGGTAGTTTGAACGACTGACATTTTGGTTAGCAGCTCAATGCCTTAACCACAGTGCCACTAGAATTCCTTAATTGGGAATGAAAATAGAAGACAATTTTAAAAATAATCATAACACATAAAATAAAGCTTGGACCATGATAGTATCATCAATGGCAGGCAGGTGACTATTCAGTAATTTATTCAATAGACATTAACTGAACACTTGCTATTTGTCAGATATTATATAAACCTCCAGGGATGAAGAAGATAAATCCCTTGCTTCACAGTCTATAAGGACAGTAATTGAAGGAGACAAAGAGTTACAAATATTATGATTATAATTTTCATGGAAATATAGAAAACACAGCTACACTATGAGCACCAAAGAGAAAGTTATTATCTCAGCCCAGAAATGGGGAGCAGTGGAAAGGAAGGACTTAGAGTGGCAAGGAAAGGGATGAATCTTGAGTAGCAAAGAGAGAAGGGCATTGCTCACTGAGGCTCCAGGATGTGGTGAGGCTTGGACATAAGAGAACATTCTCCATTCTGATAGAGTTAATGGTTTGGGATGACACATATGCTCATAAGATGCAATTGGGTGAATGCTAGAAAATTAAATAGGATAAAGATCCTGGAAAGCTTGGCATGTATCATTTAGCATTTAGACCAGTGTTCAAAATTTTGTGTTCATAAATGCATGAATAAAAAGTGTGACTTTTATCTTAAAGGTGTTGACTGTTGAAAGAAGGATTTGCATTTGGGAAAATTCTCTAAAAGGTGAGTGTAGAGGTTAGATTGGAGAGGTTGAGATTAGTGGCAAAAAAACCAGATAGCATATTCCCATGGTACACTATAAAAATCACATGAGTTAGTCAAAATAAAAACGGTAGTCAAATAAAGAGATAGTCAATAAATAGATAGATAGATAGATAGATAGATAGATAGATAGATAAAAACTGTAGTGGAAGTATTTCAAAAGTGAAATGGCATAGCTTGCTAAATAACTCGATATAGAGGTATCAGAGTGCTCAAAACTGAAGCTCTCCTGAGGTTTGTAGTTTGGATAGTTCAGTAGATGGTGGTACCCTTCATCTAGATAGGAAATCCAGGCAGAAAACAGGTTCAATATCCCCTTGGCTACCATACCCTCATCAGAAAGTCCTCAGGTGCCTATTCGGGGTTCACCTTATTTTTATCCTCATAATTTTAAAATAAGCTTAATGATCTTGTCTGCAAACCCAAGAAACTGAACTTTTTTAGTAGGGAAGTATTCAGAGAGAAATAAGATGTGATGTTTAATAGCTTAATCAAAGAAAGATGAAAAATAGACTTAAAAATAAAAAGTAAAAAAGACCAAGGAAGTTGTTTGTATGCTTAATGATCTCTAATATTAAAGGTGCTGTAATAGTATACTCCAGTTAGAAATCATCAAGCATACTAACAACAAAGAATTCTTTGGTTTTTTTT
>NW_006921753.1:7276726-7280065 GCF_000298275.1 Orycteropus afer afer
TTATTATTATTTTGAAGGTGCTATAAAAAGATCCTCCCTTGACCCACATAGGTACATGGTTACAAATGTTAATGGGAAACCCAGTTTCCCTGACTAGTAAAGCGTATGGGCTGGCACTTAAAACTGAAATACAGAATCATTGCACTCAAATAACCCTGAAGTCATTATTCATTCTATATATATCGAATATTTGATTGAAATAACTCCTAATGGTTTTATTATGATTTCCAATCCATCCATTCCTCTAAAACATACTTCTGAGCTAAGCAAATTCCCTAATTGCAGATATTGGGCTGTGTTGGTTGAACTACAAGCTTTTTTTTTTTTTAACCAGCTGTACAGTAAGAAAGATTATAAGAAATAGCTCTAAGAAAACAGATTTTTATATTTATAATAAGTATGTTCAGGATGTTTTATAGCAAATTACAAGTATCCTTTCATTCACCCAAGATGTATTTATTGCTTATATATAATTTGTCAGATACTGTGTTACATGTTGTAGATACAATGATGAATGACATATAACACCTGCCATTAAGAAGCTTTCATAACTGTGAAGGAGAAAGAAGATGAAACAAGTAATTGCAATATAACATAGTAAGTGTAATGATAGAGATATGACTCAAATGTTGTACTACAGGGGAGGGGCACCTAACACTATGGGTCAGGGAATGGCTGAGAAGTTTCTGAGCAGAGTTTTCAAGGATGAGTTAGCCATGTGAGGAGTGGTGGAAGGAGAGTCTACATAAAATACAGAGCATGTGGGAAAACTTGGAGACACAAGAAATTTATTCTACATACCAGAAACAGTTCTGATTATTCTACACATCTGAATATAAGACTCACACACTATGGCATTTGCTTGTCTTTACGGGCTGAAAGTCACATGGGCCTTCCTCAAGCAAATGGGCAGCATCTCATGACACATACTTTGTGCCCTAATCTCATCCACAGCTTCATCTCATTTTTTTTTTTTTTTCCTGAATACATCTGTGTCCTGATTTCTTCACTTTCTTAACATTAATTTTTAAATTATTTGTTAATGTATCTTGTAAGGAGCAGTAAGTAAGTCCAATGACATATATTGTTGTTGCTGTTGTTATGTGCTTTCAAGTCAGCCCTGACTCATAGCGACCCCTCCTCGGGTTTCCGAAGTGGTATCACTACGGAAGTAGATTGCCCAACTTTCCTAAAGAGGAGTGGCTGGTGGGTTTGAACCGCTGGCCTTCTGGTTAGCAGTCAAGTGCCTTAGGCATGAGATAGTATAAATGAATAATTCTAAAGAGATTAGAATTAGGGTCACAGTAGTAATAAGATCATTTTATAGATAAATAATCCTAAATACCAGAAATAGGCACTGGCAGTATCAATGTGTAATTAATATTTATGATAATTGCCCTTGGATGATTAAGAAAAGTTTAAAATTTGTGTCTTTTATTATAACCAAATCCACACTCACTCCTGTCAAGTCAGATCCGACTCATAGCGACCGCTCCTTGGGTTTCCAAGATGGTATCACTATGTAAGTAGATTGCCCAACCTTCCTTCTGAGGAGTGGCTTCTGGGTTTGAACTGCCAGCCTTCTGGTTAGCAGTCAAATTATTTCCAAGTACTCCCAAAACTCAAAATAATCTCACAGTCATGAAGTCGATTCTGACTCATAGCTGTCTTTCAAGACAGAGATGAACAATAGCCCATATGGTTTCCAAGTCTGTAAATCTTTATGGATGCAGACTGCTTCATCTTTCTCCTGAGGAATGGCTAATGGATTTGAACTGACAACCTTTTGGCTAGCAACTGAGTGCTTTAACCACTGTGACACCAGAGCTCCTTTTCAAATATTCAGATAGGTTTAAATGGTTAATTTTGTACACATGTGTGTGAATAACGTTAAAACCTTCGGATAGAGAAAACTTGCCTAACTAGGATTTTTATTTCCTTAAAGCCATAACATGCAGAAGTCTTCATGCATGTGAAAATAACTTTATTTTCATATAAAACAAACCAAACTCGCTGCCGTTGAGTTGACTCCGACTCATAGTGACCCCTCGTTGGGTTTCCCAGGCAGTATCACTACGGAAGTAGATTAAGGTGGTTAAAAATCTACTTACAGACTCTACTGTATTCACATTAAGAAGAATCATGTCACCTTTCTATAGGTGAATGCATTAGTTGACTATATATCCAAATGTAAAATTCAATACGAGTCCAGGGAAACCTTATGTAGTTGCTTGATATGTCTTATTCAAGCTTGAAGAAACAATTATTCTACCAACCATGAATATGCTTTAGCTCAAAATGCATAGAAACACAGCAGGAAAAGACTCATTGTACCTAATACAAGACTGAAATATTTTTAAGGGCTCATGTTAGTGAATGACTTATTCATATCTACTTGCATTTTCTCATTGGCAATTTGTAACTTTTCAAATCAATTGATTTAAAATTTTGTTTGTTATTCATGTGTATCAGTTTTACATTCCTTTTATATATTTTGAACTTATCTCTAATAAATTATTTCTTAAAAAAATCAGACCAAGGATAAAATCACACTGTACACATAACCAGAAGGAAGATTGGACAATCTACTACCATAGAGATAATGCCTCAGAAACACAAGGAGGGGTTGCTATGAGTCGAGATGTTTCAACAGCAGTGAGTTTGGTTTTGTTTTTTGGTACATATAACCAAGTTTATGAGTAACATTTTGGTTTAAATATCTTTAAAAGATGAGGTTTACCTTGACCACTTCTAATAATTCAATAAGGATTTGTCCTTTTATGGTGTCATTTATTCAGCAAAAGGTAATAAGCATTGACCATATGCCAGAACTGATCTAGGTGCTAGCCAGCAAGGAACAGTGGAGAACAGCTTATTCAGGACTTCTAATATGATGCCACTGAGAATCACTTTCCCTTCTCTCATTCATACTAATAGAGACTAACTACACAAAGTCATTCTAGAGAGTCCAATCTTCCTTCAGAGAAGTGGCTGGTGGGTTTGAACCACCAGTCTTCTAGTTAGCAGTCAAATGCCTTAGGCACTAGGCCACCAGATATGAAGCCTCAAGTAATAGCAGGGGAGAAAGAATAAAAAGAGGTAGAAAAGAGAGATTCCAAGTGTGAGGGAAGAGATAAAGAGAGAAAGACCCTGTGACTCAGGTACTGTTGTTGAAGTATCCCAACCATTATGTGGAGTGGCTGCCCCATGTTACATATGAAGCATATTCAAAGTAGTAAATCTGTTGTAAATATTTACAGAGCTGTTATTGTTAATAGCATTTGGGAATCAATATAGTGCCCAGAACAACTATATATATATATATATATATATATATAT
>NW_006921753.1:7280297-7342386 GCF_000298275.1 Orycteropus afer afer
ATAAAATAAAATAATTTTGGCTTCAAAGACACAGGGACTTATCAAACTTATTTTGAGACATGTGATAGTGAATCATGAGACTAGTTGGGGTTCAATATGGCCGTGTGTTTTAAATTCATCATTTGGAAAAAGGCAAGAAAAAGATCCATTTGATGAAAGCAGTGTACTGCTGTTGAGATATACAAACACTGTTCCATTCTCCTCATGATTTTTTCTCCTCTATTTCTCATTAGTTTTAATGCATTAAAATTTTCTGACAAATGTAAATCCTATAAGGCTGATTGGTTTGATTAACCTAATAACCTAATAAAGAAAAAAGTCAGCCACTTATCAACCTTCACCTGACATTGACATAAAGTCTTTATGTGGCACAGTTCCTGGGTTTTGTCATTTGAAGTAGGGCGAGGGATTGCTAGTAGAATGAATAGGTTGCAGTACAACAGATTAATTAAGCAGCACTCAGGAACGATAGTGAAAGGTAACTGATTAATTGAACATTGAAGCCATCTAATCAAATAGCAGGCACAATAAATATGTTTCTACAGAGATAAATTATGCCCTGATTAGCATACCCATCAATGCAGTTGTGTTAACTCTTCATGTGCTTTTTAAGCTCTGCCTAGCTGGTAGGTGCTCTGGTAGCATAGTGCCTAAGGCACTTAACTGTTAACCAGAAGGCTGGTGGTTCAAACTCATCAGCCTGTCCTCAGAAGGAAGGTTGGGCAATCTATTTCCATAGTGATACCACCTCAGAAACCCAAGGAGGGGTCACTATGATTCCAGTCCGACTCAACAGCACATAACAACGACAACAAGTTGGAAATAGCCACTAGCTGTAGATTCTCTTTTATGTCATTCTAGAAATGCCCGGAGAATTTGTCTTTATTTCTTCGTGATTTGAACACTTTCTTCATTAAACATGCATACTTTTTGTTCGCAACAAAAGGAGTGAATATTCACTAAAGCAATGAATTGTTACCCCACAAAACCTATAGTCAGCAGAGCACACAATAGCACTGAGGATGAATCATCAAGAACCTATTTCATGCTTAACTCAGGGTTTAATAACAAAGAGGAATGTATATTGGTGAAAACATTAATGCTAAAAATCCATGAAAACATTCATACATGAAAATATATCTTTTGTGGTGTAGAACCATAATTTGCTGTTGTTTGAGCCTATGGGTAAAACATCCACTGGACAACTATGAAGTTTTAGTGAAATAAAGGATGGATCTTAAATTCTGGAGCAAGTGGGGGAAAATAAATTAAGATAGCCCAAAGCAGTTCATTTGTACTCAAACTTTCTCCTCTTCTGCTTAAATTGGAGTCCTGCCTCCCCCCACCTTGACACAGGCAGGGTCCATTTGCCACAGCTGTGCAGCGCAATGAATAGCAAGAGTCTGCTCTCTGTGTCTGTTGATGTTCATCATCAATGAGGGTCTGTCACACCCTCATCCAGGGGCAAGTCTCTTGTCAGCCTGGAGGCAAAAGGCACTGTGGGGGCAGGGCAGGAAATCTCGGAGATAAGAAACATTGCCTTGTCAGCATCTGAGCCCTGTTATCTTCCTGGAGAGTCCTGACTGGATTCCTGACTTTTTTACAGAAACCCAAAGATGTTCCACCCAACAGAAAGCAGTTCAGGAGACAGGTCCTGTTAATGCCGCTGCAGCCACAGATGTCATGTGGAAAATTGGATGGAGCCATGGTTACACATCTCTCTAAGTTGGAATTGGCCATAAAAGGCAGAATCACGTGTAGAGGCAAGATGTTACAGAGCTGAAAAGAGCTTCAGAAGATTACTAGATTTTTTTTTTTAAATAAAAGTGATATTTTCTTCATAGCTTAAAGGAATTTTATCAGAGCAGTTAGTAACTAACGAAGCATTGTATGGTATATAATATTTTTTCTGTTTATAAAATGCATATCATTTGTTGTTGTTAGGTGCCGTCTAGTCATCTCCAGCTCAGCAACACTATGCACAGCAGAACGAATCACTGTCCAGTCTTGTGCCAACCTCACGATTCTTGCTATACCTGAGGCCATCATTGCAGCCACTGCGTCAATCCATCTCATTGAGGGCCTTCCCCTTCTTCACTGACCCTCCACTTTACCAAGCGTGATATCCCTCCCTCTCCAAGGAATGGTTTCTTCTGACAACATGACCAAAGTGAGACAAAGTCTGGCCATTCTCGCTTCCAAGGAGTATTCTGGCTGCACTTACTCCAGGACAGATTTGTTAGACCTTTTAGCAGTCCACCTTACTCTTAATATTCTTCTCCAACACCACAACTCAAAAGCATCAACTCTTCTTTGGTCTTCCTTATCACTGTCCAGCTCTCGCATGCATGAGGTGATTGAAAATACCATGGCTTGGGTTAGGTGCACCTTAGTCTTCAAGGAAACATCTTTGCTCTTCATCACTTGAAAGAGGTCCTTCTGCAGCAGATTTGCCCAATACAATACACCATCTATATATCAAATTGCTTTAAAAAGATCAGTTGGCATCTGAATTGGACACAACTACTCAAGACTTTTATTGAAATGATTATAGTTCAGCTTCAGATGACTTTTAGAGAACTAACCTCTTCTCTTAAAAAAAGAAAAAAGAAAAGAAGTGTCTCTTATAATCAGAATACCACAATTCCAACTACTGATTTTGTTTTGTTTTGTTTTATATTTGTTTTGGCATCTATCTATCAAGGGCATTTCCTTATTTATGATGGACATACCATGCTGGTCTTATAATTTTTAAAATAACTTTTTAAGAAGCTAAAAGTGGTTTAGTTTGATTTGAAAAATATAATATGAATTCAGCATTTATATTGAGCCATAACGTTTCCCCACATTTTCTCTATCATATCAGGAACATTATTCGAATTTCAATCGGTGTTTTTTGGCATTTTGACAGCAGTACTTCAAAAGTGGGTGTGAACTGAATAAAAGCCGGCATTAAAGAAACATTTGATTTATCTTTTTAATACTGTGAAATAAGAGAGTGTTGAATTTAGTTCAAAGAATGAAAGCTATAACTGACCTGATTTGAAATTAAGCACGTCAGCAAGCTTATATGCAAAATCATTTGAAACCTGTCTAAGCCTATTTTAAATAGTGAAAAAAATTAGGTTTACATTGTCCAGGATTTAAGATACAAACCTACATATAAATGGTTTATTATAATTTCAAAGGAAACAAATTTTAAGTTAGATATATTTTCCTGGTTTAAAAAGTCTGTTGTTTTAGTACAAAATCCACCTATAGTGTTTATCGATGAATTATTAAAATCAAATTTTATTATATACTTCCAATTATTATTCAGTGTATTTTAGCTTAATTGATTGATTCTCAATATTTCTTCAGCTTTTAGAAAGCTCACTTGTGCAAAATACTCAACTTAGAAAGACTGTACAGGGCATAGTATGATTTTTACCACAGTGGAAGTGGAGTGAACAGGAAGAAGACATATCAGTATCTGGAGAGGTGAGGGAAGGTATAATGCAGTTGGAAAATAAACATCTCTTCTTGTCATAATTGCCATAGAGTCAATTCTGCCTCATGATAATCCTGAGTAGAAATTACTATAGGGTTCTCTGGGCTGTAAACTCAATAGAAACAGATGTCCAGGCAATCTTCTGCAGTATCACTAAGTGGATATGAACTGCCAATCTTTAGGGCAGCAGCTAAGTGCAAACCATTTGGACCACCTAGACCCCTGGCAGATATGTTTTATTCTTATACGGAAATCAGTGATTAAACAGATAATGTTTCAAGCTCCTGTTCCAAATTATATATGAATAGTATACTTGATATCTTAGAAATGGTCAAAATAGGAGTAAGAATAAAAATCTTTTAATTTGAAACAAATATATTTTACTAAGCAATGCAACTTCTACTACATATAATAATGTTTTGGTATTTTAAATGCCTCTCCCAAAACTTGGAATTTACATTTTCATGAGTAATTTCTTTTTAAAATTTACCCCATTTTCATAAAACTATTTGATTTGTTTCTCACTTATCCTAAGCTATTTTCATTATTCATTACAGTAAGGGAAATAATATTTGGTCAACATCTTGCAATGCTTTGATAAACTTTGAAAAGAATTAAGTTAATCTTAACTAAGTCCATAATGACTCTCAGAGGTAAGATGGTCCTAAGTGGGCTCTGAGACCTAGAACCTGAAAGTCAAACAAAGGGGAATAAAGCCCAAGATTAATTGGCTCTGGTCACATTTTAATTCTATTTACTAGTATAAAATCCTGTTCAGTATCAATTCTAGCATCCATCTATTTCCACTTTTTTACTCTTCCCAATACTATATATATATATATATATATATATATACACACACACACACACACATATATATGTATATATATGTATACATAGGAGGAGCTCTGGTAGCATAGTGCCTAAGGCACTTTACTGCTAACCAGAAGACGGGCAGTTCAAACCCACCAGCCACACCTGGGAAGGAAGGTTGGGCAATCTACTTCCTTACTGATACTGCCTCAGAAACCCAAGGAAGGGTCGCTATGAGTCGGGGCCAACTCGACAGTACATAACAACAACAACAACATATACACACATATATATATAAACACTGGTATGTATTAAATACTCTTGGACATTTTTAAAGCTCATGATGAATGGCTATGCTTATTGTAAATAAAGAAAATTAAAGTTTAACTATAAAATATTAACACTTAAAAACAGTTCCAAAGGAACAACAGCAAATACTTTTGTTCACTGGCAACACTCTTGGAATAAATGTATTGCCTGCTTGAAAGGAGGCATCATTCAAATATTTAAGTTGAGTTGGGTTTCTTAAAATGTCAATGTAATTAACTCATCAAGTTATAGTCATCCCTCAATGTTTTTGCTATGTACCCTCAAGCATAGTGACCTCTCCTTGGGTTTCCGAGGCAGTATCACTAGAAGTAGATTGCCCAATCTTCCTTCCCAGGAGTGGCTGGTGGGTGTGAACCGCCAGCCTTCTGGTTAGCAGTTAAGTGCCTTAGGCACTATGCTACCAGAGCTCTTATAAATGTAAAGTTCTTCTTTTATGAAATTTACAATATAAAGAGGATTTGAGCACATTAAAGAGGAAAAATATGCTATGGAAGGTTAGATGATATATAAAAACAGACATTTGAAGATGAGCTGTGGAGAAGTTGGAATACTATTTCATTTATTGATCACAGAACTTACAAGAGGCAGCTTGAGAGGGATGCATAGTCAAGGTCAATTGCACCTTTACATATAAGTTAACACATTATTACTGATGAGCTACATGTCCATATGTTTCCTACTAAAAATCTGTGACAAAGGAACTAATGAGCTATACATAATGAATAAGGTGGTAATTTGCTCATCTAGTCAATATTCCCTTTTATGAAAATGGTAGCAGAAATTTGATTTAGTGCATTGCCATAGACTCTGAACCATGAACTCTGGCCAAGATAGCAGCTACACTGTTGAGAACACTATAATAATTAAATAAGATAGGAAAACATGAAAATCAGAATCAATTACCTGGTCTGGATTTTTATTTTAAAAAAATGCAAGAAAAGTAAGATATTTAGAATTTACATATTTCCTTTTTATTTTTGTTTGATCATGTAGTGTCCTGGGCCCATGGCTGATATGCAAATGATATTTGGGCCTCTGTACATAATCCAATGATTATGGCTGATGCAGAGAACCAAATCGTGAAATCAGGTCTTATTATTGTATGTTAGCTCAATCAGTTTGTTGTAAAATCAGCATTTTACAACAAACATTCTTCAAGAGGTATTCTGACTGCTGGAAACACGCTGGGTACAAATAAAAGATAGAGGAAGTTTCTTCCTGTCCTCATTCTGTTCCCACTTCCAGATCTACAAAAACCCAAATAGCCTGAACTCCCAAAGAAGCTCACTCCTCTTCTCTCCTGCCAACAGAAAAAAGGTATTCTAAAGTAGAAGATAGAGATAGCATAAAAAGAAAAGCTATCTGTTTGGTTATCTGATGGAGGTAATTTGTGTAGCAGTGTGAATTGACTGAAATTTCCTGCCAGACTTGCTTTTAAAAAGAAGATTATTACTGTAAATGGATCTTGATTAGTGACTGGAGGTGGTAGGCTTAGTGCTCTTTGCTAACTTCTTCCCTAGGACGTGCCACAGATAAGAGGTCAGTAACTTGACAACCCTTTGAAGACTGCCAATCCCTACACTGAGGCCATGGACATAAAGCAGACACTCTCCAGTCTCTGTCCTTGAGAAGTTATAATTTGACATGGTTTTTTCCCCATTCAGAACCCCCACTCCTACCCTAATCTCCACAACCATTACAAAAAATTAAGCCAACTACAATGACTAGGCCTTATGTGCTACTCTAGCATGGGCAGTAGATAATCACTAAAAATTTTGCTTTTTAATTTTAGTTAAACAATAATTGTTTATTTATCTTTCCTAGCTCAAGTGCCATCCCTGAAGAGGCACTTTCCTTCCTATTTCCTCTCTTAACTTTCCTGCCTGAGTTACCTTAGCTGCCACTCATCCGTCCACCCACAGCATTTATCTTCTGATTTTGTTTTCTCTTTATTCCTTAAGGAGTTATACCCAGATCACTTTAAGCTTTACTGATGAGAATTCCATACATATACTAAGCAACTTTTAAATATTGATTGAATGACTTATTATTTATATTTTCCCAAAGGAAACAAATAATACAGTGAATCTAAATAATTTTTAGAAATGAAAGCTTTAGCTGTGTGATCATAACTTCATATTCTTCTGAATGCAAAATAATAAGCCAAATGCTTGTGTTCAAATTCATATTAATATGGAAGTAAGACTAAAAGAATGAAAAGAATAGCATTAGTGAAATTATTCAATTTTCACTAAGCCTTTGACTAGTAAAGTGATGAAAATTGTGTCTAAGGTATTAACATTTGATATTGCTTATCTTTGTAAAGGCACTGGTAGAACAAATATATCTTTTAAATTCTGTCTAAATTTTCTGTTTAAAAATAGATAAAGATTTACAAATGTGGCTAGTCTCAAGGACAGTACTTTAAGCAATGATGGTAAGATTTCCTGATCAAGATTTTACCTGATTAGGGCTAAATGTTGTCAGAATGATTTAAAAAAAAATTCATAATCAATGACAGCTATTAAGAAATAATTTCTAGATATTTTATTTTATTGGTATACTTTATAATCATACACAGGTATGCATTCCTTAACATCCACAATGGATGTTATATGATTTGGGCATTGTGAAAATACATATAAAAACCTTATGGGAGTCATCATTGCAGCTGCTACCACTGCTGCTGTTGCTGGACTTGCTGGCAGAGGCCAGAGAAATTGGCAGCAGCATGGCAGCAGGAGCAGAGCTAGAGGAAGAGCAAAGTGTGAGTAGCAGGAGTAGCCTTCTGCTGCAGCAGCTGCGCCAATGCTCAGGTCAGGGATCCTGTGCCTAGAGCCCTATCCTCTGCCTCATTGGCCTGATCCCACCTGTGATCCAGTACTGCAAGAATCTGGGGTTGGAGGTCTTAATACTTAATTTATTTTAGGGAAATAAATAACACACAAAAGGAGAGTTGCTTTCCTTTGGAAGAAAAAAAAAAATTACGGGACCATGCACCTGTATGTAGTGTGGCATTGTCCTAACTGATGTTATGTGACATATGCCTATAATTATAAATGAAAAGCACATGATAGGTTGTGGCTCACTTGAAATTTTGAACTTCCAAAGCTAAAGAAGTGGAGTAACAGTTCTCTTAAGGAATGATATAGGTTGAAATATTGCTATATGCCCTGCCCTAAATAAGTAATGAAGTGAGAGAAGAACTGCAAAAATATCAAAATGAAGTAGTTTTATTTTTTTAAATATTGTCATATAAAAATTTATTTTATAATTTTTCAATAAAATATTTGATTCTCTATATTAAGGATAAGGAGCTCTGATGGCATAGTGCCTAAAGTATTTGACTGCTAACCAGAAGACTGGTGGTTCAAACCCATGAGCCAATCTGTTGATTGAGTTTTTAAGAAAACTTTAAGTGTTTTGAATGAACACTGGACAATCTACTTCTGAAAGATTTACCGTCTCAGAAACCAAAAAGGGGTCACTAGGAGTCGGAATCAACTTGATGGCAATGAGTTTGGTTTTAGTTTTTTTGGATGTAAAGAATATTAAGTGTTAAAAATCAAAATGTATTATTTTTATTTACTTATTTCTTTTTATCCTGTTCCAAAGATGAATTAGAAGAACTGACATTTATGTAATCTAATCTAGTTTTATTTTTATTACTTGCAGCAGAATTTTATCATGAAAACCTTAAACTTATGTTACGTTTCTAATTCTGCTTTTTAAACAGTAATTATTTGTATACATATTTCTTACACTGATGTAGAACAGCAAGAAAAATGAGGAAAGAAAACTAAGTGTTTGACCTTTGTTCTATAACTGTGCTAGCCAAGTTCACAAATCTAATTTTTTTAAGTTTAGAATCAAGAAAAAGAATGACTCTCATACACAAGTAAGCATTATTATTTATGAAAAATTCAAATTACATTATTAATAATTTACTTATTAACATTTATTAACCTTACTTTTTGATAAGAGTCATAGAACAGAATGTCCCTATCATCACACTCTTCCTCATTGCTATAGCCAAATGTCAACAATAACAAAACCGAAAATAGCACTTTTTGTAGCCACAGGGATTCTGCTCTCCATGAAACAACTATACTTTTTCTCTTGATCTTCAGCCTGAGAAATTCCTTCAAGAAATATGAAATAGGCCATAGAAGTCACTCTCCCTGTCATGAAATCAGATTCTTTCTGTGCTTCCAATGCTTGGACCCTGATCTCATACATTTGACCTTTTATAATCTAGATCATTACTCCAATTTTCCATTTTAAAACTTAAGAGGCATCAAAACCCCACAGAGTCCAAATTCTTCACACCCCTGTATTCCATTCATTTGTATTACTTATTTATGACTTTCCAACTGAATCATAAGTTCACTTTATAATGAACTTTCTATATTTATGTCATAGTAACTATAATTCCTCAAGTGCTTACTGTGTGGCAAGTGGATTCTAAATGATTTCTATAAATGCAACAATGATATCAACTAGTTTGTTCTTTGGTTTTTTGGCCACTTTTAATGTCATGAAACTGAGTCATAGGTCAATTACACAAGCCACTCACATGATCTGAGTAACTGACCTGAGATTCCAATGTAGTCTGTGTAATGATATCATCATTACAGGGCTTTGCATTCAATATATGTTTATAATTTAAATAAATAAATAAAACCATTGACCTAGTTATTCTTTAACTTTGACGTAATGATTTTAAAAGTCTGTCTCCTTATTATTGAGAACTGAAAACCTTTTTCATTTATTCTAATGCCCTTGTTCTTTATCCTAGCTATGTGCAACCTCAGAACCATAGACTCTGCTTCCAACCTTTGATTACACAAAGTATACTGCTGAACCATTTCCATGGCCTACAGAATGAACATTTTTACCTATTTATGCAACATTGAGGGGGTTATGAAAAAAGCAAATTTGTTAAATGAATCCTATACCAATATAATATATGGGAAATTGGGAGTCTCTGTCATGCCCCCAAAGAGAAGAGGATTGGAATTTCAATTTTTTTTTAACTTTAAGAATGAATTTTAAATGAATGTGATAGACATGATTAAAGATTTAGAAAACTAAAGCTAAAAAAAGACAGCATTGGGCAATTCTGTGCCTTAAAAATGAATTTACATTACATGTGGAGTTGTTTTGAACATTTATTTACAAATAAGTTTGGAGTTCAGATCACACCTTTTCCTTTGAAATCTGAGTCAGTCCGAAAGGGAAACTTAAGATTGTCCAAAATAAATAATGTCCTCCTACTGTGAAACGAATAGGTAAGGAATATCTTCATCTTGATAGCTGTAAAATAAAATACTTATCATTTGTGTAGAATAATTTAGGTTCACGTTTCTATATTGAGTTGTAAAAGCAGTTGAATACCATTGTAATTACTTTTCTTGGTATATTTTTTAAAGAAAAACTATTTCACATTAACATAACCTTTTTCTGTTTTTAAGGAAAAAAATGTTAAATCAGGTCATAAAAGAAGCTCTTATTTAAGGAAGATGATATATTTATTAAAACACAAGTCCCCTTAAAATTATAGCTAATTATACTTTCCTATCAGCTTTGTACCAAAGGGTTCATGTAACATAGCTGAAATAATCAGACTGTTCTTATGCATACACTTTTCTATTAAATGTTGTGGATGAAGTGTGTAATGTTTTAACATTTTAATACTGTTCTGGTTATCTAGTGCTGCTCTGACAAGAATATACCACAAATGGGATAGCCTTAACAATCGGGAGTTTATTCTTACAATTTGGAGGCTTTAAGTCCAAGTTCAAAGTACCAGGCTCTAGGGCTTGGGTAAAAGCCCCTCGACCTTGGGCTTCAGCTCTGCCTCTTATTCCCAGCCCACTGAAGCTAGAAGCATCTCTTCACTCAGGCAGCTACTGGTTGCTGAGGCTGAGAAGCCCCAAGGTCGACAAATAAAATGGCATAGTCATGATGTTACCAAACCACACGTCAGGCCATTAATTCAAGTCCATTGTAAGTCTCAAGGTCGGCAGAGCATGGCCGGCTGCTGAACAGCGACATGGCTGCATGCAGGGTCCAAGTGTGTCATAAGCTAGAGACCATTTCCAAAGTTGTTTCTTATACAGGAAGCAGACCACATATCCAATGGCAGCTACTCAGCTGCTCCAGTAGATTCCACCATGGAGTTGATTACCAGTCTCATCATGGGGAATACTACATTCAGTTGCCTAACCACTCAACCAGGCCCAACCTAGTTTACACACAAACTTAACTACCAAAAATACCTATCTAGCAGTTCTTTTACAAACCACTTAGAGTTTTCTTAAAAACTCATTTTATTCTTATTTCTTTAGAAAAGAGCAGAAAAATACTACTTCTGGTAATATAAAAATACTAACTAGAAATCTTTTATTAATGTTCTTGCCTTATGTTGTTTTCTGGATGTGAGAGTTAGGGACAAGAAGAAGCATGAAAAAAAATGGTACTTTTGCTATGAAATCATATTATTATAATGTTGTTAGGCCCCATTGAGTTGGCTTTGACTTATAGCAACCCTATGCACAACAGAACGAAACACTGTCAGTACTGTGCCATCCTCATAACACTTGCTATGTTTGAGCTCATTATTGCAGCAATTGTGTCAGTACATCTTGAAAGTCCTCTTCTTTTTCACTGATGCTGTACTTTACCAAGCATGATATCTTTCTTTAGAGACCAGTACCTTCTGATGACATGACCAAAGTTGTGTTGTTGTTGTTGTTATGTGCCGTCAAGTCAAACCCGACTCATAGCGACCCCTCCTTGGGTTTCCGAGGCAGTATCACTAGGGAAGTAGGATTGCCCAACCTTCCTTCCGAGGAGTGGCTGGTGGGTTTGAACAGCCAGCCGTCTGATTAGCAGGCAAGTGTCTTAGCCACTATGCTACCAGAGTGAGACTAAGTCTGTCCATTCTCACTTCCAAGGAACATTCCAGCTACACTTCTTCCAGGACAGATTTGTTTGTTCTTCTGTCAGTCCATGGTATTTTCAGTATTCTTTGTGTTCATCAGTCTTCCTTATTCAGCTCTCCCATGCATATGTTGTTGTTGTTGTTATGTGCCGTAGAGTCGACCTCTATTCATAGTGATCCCTCCTTGGGTTACCGAGGCAGTACCACTACGGAAGTAGATTGCCCAACCTTCCTTCCAAGGAGTGCCTGGTGGGTTTGAACCGCCAGCCTTCTGGTTAGCAGTCAAGTGCATTTAGGCACTATGCTACCAGAGCTCCCCCCATGCATATGAGACAACTGAAAATACGATGGTTTGGGTTAGGTGCACCTTAGTCTTCAAAATGACGTCTTTGCTCATTAGCAGTTTGAAAAGGTCTTTTGCAGCAGATTTTCCCAGCGCAATATGACATCTGAGTTCTTGACTCCTGCTTCCATTGGTGTTGATTGTGGGTGCAAGTAAAATGAAATCTTCGACAACTTCAACTTTTTATCTATTTATTGTGATTTTGCTTGTTAGTTTAGTTGTGAGGATTTTGGATTTCTTTATATTGAGGTGTAATCCATACTGAAGACTGTAGTTTTTAATCTTCATCAGTAAGTGTTTCAAGTCATCTTCATTTTCAGCAACAAGGTTGTGTCATTTGCATATCACAGGTTGTTAATGAGTCTTCCTTCAATCCTGATGCCACATTCTTCTTCATACAGTCTAGTCTCTCCAATTATTTGTTCAGCATACAGATTAAATAAGTATGGTGAAAGGATACAACCTTGAAGTACACAATCCCTGATTTTAAATCATGCAGTATCTCCTTGTTCTGTTCAAATGACAGCTTCTTGGTCTATGTACAGATTCCTCATGAGCATAATTAAGTGTTCTAGAATTCCCATTCTTCACAGTTTTATCCATAATTTTTTATGATCCACATAGATAAATCCCTTTTTACAGTCAATAAAACACAGATAAACATCTTTCTGCTTTCAGCTAAGGTCCATCTGACATCAGCAATGATATCCCTCATTCCTTGTCCTCTTCTGAATCCAGCTTGGATTTCTAGAAGTTCCTATCATTATACTACTGATGAAAACACTTAATATTCCATAAATTAGAAAAATCTTTTTTAAGTTTAAATAATTTCCCAAAATTATATGAAAAAATAATTAACAATCTTTTTCACTACTAAAATATAATAAAAGATTACTACAGTGTACCAGCACTTGTCTGTCAGTTTCTCACACTATAGTGGTTTGTGTGTTACTCTGATGCTGGAACAGGATGCCAACAGTATTTTAAATATCAGCAGAGCCACCCATGGTGAACAAGTTACAGCACAGCTTCTAGACTGACAGAGTAGGAAGAAGGATCTGGCAATTTAGTGCTGGAAGATGAGTACCTCAGGTTGAAATGTATTCAAAATACAATGGGGAAGAACTATGTCCTCATTGTAGAGTTTAACATAATGATGTGGATGGAATAACGCTTCCAGTACTCACATTTGATGATGTGGCACAACTCAAAATGAACAGAAACAACTGGAAACACTCACTACCAATCTCAGTTGGAATGTAAAAAGGTATGAATCAAGAAAATTGGAAGTCATCAACAATGAAAGGGAATGCTTAAAGATAGAGATCCTACACATTAGTGAGCTGAAGTGGATGGGGAGTGGCCATTTTGAATTGGACAATCAAACAGTCTACAATGCCAGGAATGGTAATTTGAAGAAGAATGATTGTCACATTCATCCTTAAAAAGAACATTTCAAGATCTATCTGAAGGACAATGCTGTCAATGACAGGGAAATATCCATTTGTCTACAAAGAAGATCAGTTAATATGACTGTTATTAAAATTTATGAATCAACCACTAATGCCAAAGATGATGAACCTGAAGATTTTAATTAACTTCTGCAGTCTGAAATTGATCAAACTTGCAACCAAGATGCACTGAAATTACTGGAGATTGGAATGCGGAAGTTGGAAACAAAAAGGATTGGTAGTTGGAAACTATAGCCTTAGTGATAGAAATGACACTAGGGATTGCATGATAGAATTTTGCAAGACCAATGACATTCATTACAAATAACTTTTCTCAATAACATAAATGGCAACTACACACATGGACCTCACCTGATAGAATACACAGTAATCAAATCCACTACATCTGTGGAAACAGATAATGGAGAAGCTTAATATCATTAGTTAGAACAAGGCCATTGACCAACTGTGAAATAATAGATTATCCAGTTGCACATATGCAAGTTCAAGTTAAAGCTAAAGAAAATAAAACGAGTCCATGAATGACAAAGTACAACCTTGAATATACCCCACCTGAAATTAGACATCTTCTTGAGAATAGATTTGACACACTGGACACCAATGACCAAAGACCAGATGAGTTGTGGGATGACTTAAAGAACATCATCCATGAAGAAAGCAAATGGTCATTAAAAAGACAGGAAAGGAAGAAAAGTCCAAAATAGATGTCAGAAGAGACTCTGAAGCTTGCTCTTGAAAGTAGAATAGCTAAAGCAAATGGAAGAAATGCAGAAATAAAAGAATTGAAGTTTTCAAAGGGCAGCTTGAGAAGACAAAGTAAAGTATTATGATGAAATGTGCAAAGACCTGGAGTTAGAAAACCAAAAGGGAAGAATACCTTCGCCATTTCTCAAGCTGAAAGAACTGAGAAAATAATTCAAGACTTGAGTTACAATATTGAAGGATTGTATAGGTGAAATGTTAAACAATGTAGGAAACATCAAAAGAAGATGGAAGGAATACATATAGTCACTACCAAAAACAACTGGTCAATATCCAAAGATTAAAGGAAGTAGCATATAATCAAGAACCAATGGTATTGGAGGAAGAAATCCAAACTGTACTGAAAATACTGGTGAAAAACAAGGCTCCAGGAATTTATGGATATGAAATGTTTTAACAAACGATGTAACTCTAGAAGTCACTCATTTATGACAAAAACTGTGCCAGCCAACTAGAAGACATACCTATAGGTGACCATTGCAAACAAAAGTGAATCACTGTAATGCTGGAATTATCAAACAATATCGTTAATCTCACATTGAAGCAAAATTTTGAAGATAATTCAAAGATGCCTACAGCAGTACATCTACAGAGAATGATCAGAAATTCAAGTGGGATTTGGAAGAAGATATGGAATGAAGGATAGTGTTGATGTCACATGTATCTTGACTGAAAGCAGAGAAAGCCACAAAGATGCTTACCTGAATTTTATTGACTGTACAAACACATTTGATGGGGTGCATCATAACAAAGTTTGGATAAAAATGCAAAGAATGTGAATTTCAGAACACTTAATTGTGCTCATATGGAGCCTGTATGTAGATCAAGAAGCAGATTTATGAACAGAAGAAGGGGATAGTGTGTGTTTAAAATCAGAAAACATGTGAGTCCAGATTGTATCATTTCACCATACTTATTCAATCTGTGTGCTGAGCAAATAATCTGAGATCCTGGACTATATATAAAAGAATGCAGCATCAAGATAGTGGGAAGATTCACTGACAACCTGAAATTTGCAGATGACATAATCTTGCTTGCTGAAAGTAAATAGGACTTACGTATTGTTGAAGATGAAAGACTACAGCATTCAATATGGATTGCATTTCAACATAAAAAGAAAATCCTCACAACTGGACCAGTCAGCAACATCATGACCAACAAATTCCAAAATCAATGCCTTTGGAAGCAGCAAAACAATGAAAAATAAACAATGAATTGCACTGGGTAAATCTAATATAAAAGACCTCTCTTTAAAGTGTTAAAAAGTGAAGATGTCGCTTTGAGGATTAAGGTACATTTAACCCAAGCCCTGGTATTTTCAATCACCTCATATGCATGCATAAGAAAGCTGGACAATGAATACGGAAGGCCAAAGAAGAATTGATGCCTTTGAATTACAGTGCTGGCAAAGAATATTAAATGGACCATGGACTGTCAAGAGAGCAAACACATTTGTTTTGGAAGAAGTGCAGGCAGAATGCTTCTTAGAGGTGATGATGGTAAGGTTTAGTCATATATTTTGAACATGTTATCAGGAAGGACCAGGCCCTGGAAAACAACATTATGTTTAGTAAAGTACAAGTGTCAGTGAAAAGAGGAAGACCCTCAATAAAATGAATTGACATAGTGGCTGGAACAATGCCCTCAAACATAGCAAGGATTTTTAATGATGCCACAAGACAAGGCAACATTTTGTTCTGTTACATAAGATTGTATGAATCAAAACCAACTCAACACTTAAATAACACATAACACTACAATGTATGATATATTGTAGGTTTAACATTATTATTAACTTTTCAAGGATTGTTAGCTATTATGAACAATAATCAATTTTAAGGAGAATAAAACAAACATCCTTGTATTTATCCTCAAAATTATACAGGGTGGATTTGAAAAATGAACTAATCAAGGAAACTTAGTCTTGAATCAAACTTGAATCCAAATAGTTCCCACATCATGTAATATATTACATCGATGTTTTGTCAGAGGGCACCAATATTCAATCTGTCCCACCAGAGTAAGTTACACAAGAAGAGAGTATTTTTTTCTGTTGTGTATGCTCAAAGTATAAGACACATGATGTTGTTAGCTGCTGTAGAGTTGGCCCAAACTCATCTACAATGATCAGATTGTATCGATCCTTAAGGTATTCATTGGTTGATTTTTTGGAAGTAGATCTCCAGGTCTTTCTTCCTAGTCTCAGTCTGGAATCCCCACTAAAATCTGTTCGGCATCATAGCAACATGCAAGTTCCACTGACAGACAAATGGTGCCTATGCTTTAAAAACATTGACAGGAAAATGAACCGAGGTCTCCTGCATGCAAGGTAAGAATTCTGTCATTAAACCAACACTAGTAATAATCAAAACATAATTGTTGAAAGAATGGTACCTCTTTTTGTGACTTCTTAACTTCCTTGTTGACTCTGTATTCAGAGCCCTACAATCATTCAGCACCTTGATTCGCCATTTATGTCACCACTTCTCCCCAACCTCACTTTATGCAGGTCAAAATGCAGGCTTAGTTCCAACCCTCAACCCAGACATGCTCAAGAAATGAGTACACGCTTCATTTAGCCAATGTTGTTGTTGTTAGATGCCATCGAGTCAGCTCTGACTCATAGTAACCCTATGTACAACAGAACAAACTACTGCTTGCTTCTGTACCACCTTCACAATTCTTACTATGCTTGAGCTCATCATTGCAGCCACAGTGTCAATCCATCTTGTTGAGGGTCTTCCCTTTTACACTGACCCTCTACTTTACTGAGCATGATATCTTTCTCCAGAAATTGGTCCTTTTTGACAACATGACCAAAGTAAACTGAGATAAACTCTGGCTATTCTCACTTCTAAGGAGCATTCTGGCTGTACTTCCTCCAGGATAGAGTTGCTTGTTCTTCTAGCAGTACATGGTATTTTCAGTATTCTTCACCAACACGACAATTCAAAGGCAATCTGAATTTGGCCAATAGGAAGAGTTAATCCCACTGACTGCTTACAACCCACACCAGGCCAAGAATATTTAACTAAAGAACTTTTACTAGAACTATTAAGCAAAAGAAGCATTTTACACTGAGGTAGCTAAGTAGATGAATTATCATTTTAGGCATCCTAATACACCACGACAAAAAGTTGTTCAAATGAAATCAAGACAAAAGAAAACCAAAACAAAACTAAGAGCATTCTGATGGCACTGTCTGAACCCTGCATTATAGGCCTGCAGGCTGTCCTATCTCATTACTTTGCAATCATGTGACCTATAAGTTTTATTTTTCACACAATCCAGTTTGAATTTGCTACTGAAAGAGTCATAACAAATACATCCTTCAATATCATTGTATCAATTACTCAGGGCCATATATATAGTAGACATTAATAGCATCATGCTATCACTGAATCATAATATAATTATGGGAGGAAAATACTAAAAGCCGTAATACACTCTCAGAAACTTCCAGCCATATTTGTGCTCTCCTTTTAATTTACTCATTTAAAAATTCAGAAAGAGAAAAAGTTGCATTTATTTTTCTAACAGCTCTAGACAGTAAAGTTTTCCTTATGTGATGTGACACTGACTGACTGCACAGCTGACTGTAGAATTGATAAGTTGTAATTAATTATAATTAATTATTACTTTTTTTTTTCCAATGGGAAATAACCATAGGCATTGTTTAGAAACAAAAGAAAAACAATCTATATTTTGGGAAATGTTGTTATTGCCAGTTGGCTCTGACTCATGGTGTCCTTGTGTACAACAGAAAGAAACACTGTGGTATGGAAAGAGTCTGTGACCACCATGATAACATTAGGAAAAGGGAGGACACCGAATTGTGCACATAAGGTATAGACAACAGAGGCTAATACCAGTACATCCCCAATACTGCGTTACCATTAACACCAAACACCAGGCTACAAATAAGCACATAAACATCTGAGAAGATCAGACGGGGCCGGTGCACAGGATTATACTCTAGACCAAGGACAGATTCAGCTGAGGCTAATCTTGCACAGGTATCAGTGATACAAACTACCTGCAGCTTTACAGAAACAACAGAAGACAGACAGAGTAATCCCTCACACAAACAGCTGGACACTGTGGGAGAGAGATCCAACAGATCTACTGACTCAAGATCATAGTATTGTGGGACACCAGATTCAATTGGCACAACAAAATACACAAAAATCTTATTTCACAACCTACATTGGTGAGTAGTGACTGGGGTCTTAAAAGCTTTCAAGTGGCCATCTAAGATGCAGCTAATGGTCTCCTATCATCGGAAGTGAAAATGAGTGCAAAAAACCAAGGGCATTTGAGCCCTAGAACATGATGACCCTTGAGACCAGAAGAACTAGATGGTGCCTGGCTACCAATGCCAATCACTTGGGAAAGGATCAAAGCTGGAGATCCTGGATAGAGTGGGAGGAAAAACATGGAACAAAATCCAAAGACACAATAATGACCAGAATTACTGGTAGGATGGACTCTGATGTGACCCCCAATACTATGGCCCGGGGATACACCTCGGGCCTGGAATAAAACTTACTCCAAGGGGCTGGCTCTCAGCCCTATATTAAATAAGATGTACACGCAGACCACTCAACCTAGGGTGATGCACTCACATATCCTATGGAGATGCATCCCTTGGAGCAATTGACCACAGGACACCAGAGGGGCAACATTTGTATGGAAGAAATGCAGGACACACAAGAGTGCATAACTATGAGGGGAGGCACAGGGTGGGGGTTACTGGGTAGGGAGGAGAGGAGAGTAGAGTAGGGTTGGGGATGGTAATTGGGGAGTGAAAACAAACGTACATAAAATGTTGAATGTAAAACAAACTCTGCTCTGTAAACTTGCACCTAAAGCACAATAATAATTATAATAAAAGAAGGAAATATCACCCAATGCTGTGCCATCTTTGTAATTATTGGTATGTCTGAGTCCATTGCTGAATCTATGGATTGAATGACAATCCATATCATTTAGGGTTTACAATTTACTAAATAATATGGAAGCCTAAAATGACCTTAGGGATCATCAACATACATGCCCGCATTTTACAGTTGAAGAAAAAGACATTAAGAGGTTTGTCTAGGGTCCTATCACTGTTAGTAGGAGAGGCAAAGACCAGAATATAACAAACCATCCTATTATTTTATGTGTTTTACTGCCATATTTTTTTTTAGAGACTTGCATTTGAATCACATACGTAAGGGTTTTAAAATATTAATTTAAATTTAGAATGCTATTCTCATGCAGAAAGCCGGCTCACAGTTCCTACATATATTTATTGCCACTAAGAGAGATGGCAAGATATTTCATAATGTGCTTTGCTAAATAAAAGTGCTTAAACAATGACTTCATTGTTGCTGTTATTAGGTGCTGTCGAGCTGGTTCTGACTCATAACAACCCTATGTACAACAAAATGAAACTGCCTGGTCCTGAACCTTAATCACAACTGTGGCTATGTTTGAGCCTATTGTTGCAGCCACTGTGCCAATCCATCTTATTGAGGGTCTTCCTCTTATTCACTGACTCTCCACTTTACCAAGCATGATGTCCTTCTAATTTATTCCGTTTGGATAACATGTGCAAAGCATATGAGATGAAGTCTCATCATTCTTGCTTTTAAGGAGTATTCTAGATGAATTTCTTCCAAGACAGAATTACTCTTCTGACAGTACACAGTAAAAATACACACAAAAGAATATTAAACATTCTTTGCCACCACCATAATTCAAAGGCATCCATTTTTCTTTGGTCTTCTTTATTCACTGTCTAGCATTCTCATGCATATGAGGTGACTGAAAATACCATGGCTTGGCTTAGGTGCACCTTAGTCTTCAAAATGACATCTTTGCTTTTTAACACTTTAAAGAGATCTTTTGCAGAAAATTTGCCAAATGCAATATGTCATTTGATTTCTTGACTGCTATTTCCATGGGAACTGATTGTTGATCCAAAATGAAATATTTGACAATTTCAATATGTTTTTCATTTATCATGATGCTGCTTACTGATTTCATTACCACCCTCAAAAATCCAATATAAACTTACACAGAAGTTAAGAAATAAACTACTTCGTTTCTAGAGAATAAGATATTTTTTAGATCTACAGAATATAATTTACCTAATGCTACTTTAGTATCCTGACAAATTTGTCTTTGCCAACTTATCCTTACTTAACCAGTAAGAACAGCAGCCTTGATGGTGCAGTGCTTAAGTGTTCATCTGCTTACCAAAAATTTGGTGGTTCGAAGGCATCAGCCTTTCCACAGGAGAAAAATGAGGAGGTCTGCCTCCATAAAGATTTATAGCTTGGAAACCCTAGGAGGCAGTTCTACTCTGACCAGCAAGATAGCTGTGAATTGGAATTGGCTTGATAGTAATATATTTGGTTTCTGGTTTACCAGCAAGAACAGGCCTATGAATTATTTTAGCAATTGCCCAAGAAAATAAAAATGCCAACATAGAATATGTTTACATATATTAAGACATGAAATTTTTACTAAAGGAAACTAAGAAATCTGAGGCAAGTATTCTTCATATATCTTTTAAAAATAAGAACAAGTCATTTTAAATTAAACTCTAAATTAAAAGGAATATATCAGCAAAGCTAACTTTTAAGTGGATATACGTTCTAATTTAGCATGGGCTATATAAAATAAGATAATTATTTAAGCTGAAATCTGATGTATTTTGTGTAATTTTATACAGAACTATATTTACTTATTTTTGTAATGTTTTCTCATTACAATATCAGTCACAAATACAATTGATTGTAATACAAAACAACAACATTGTTGTTAAGTGCTGTCGAGTCGGCCTGACTCATAGTGACCCCTCCTTGGGTTTCCAAGGTGGTGTCACTATGGAAGTAGGTTGCCCAACATTCCTTCTGAGGAGTGGCTGGTGAGTTTGAACTGCCAGCCTTCTGGTTAGCAATCAAGTGCCTTAGGCACTATGCCACCAGAGCTCTTAAAATAACCATAACATATGAAAAATAAAAAGTGCTTTGAAGTGCCAGGATGAAAAGCTTTGTGTTAATGCAACACATTATTAATTCTATAAATACTAAAGGATGTAAAAGAGAAAGTCACTGCACAAGGAGAATAGGGAGTATTTTAAGGTTCATATGAATACTAAAGAACTTTCAATATCAAGAACACCTTAGTCTTAATATCAAGGACCAGTTTGTTTTATAACTAAGACCCTTCTGTATATCCCCCTTGGTCAGACATTGAAGTAGCATTTGGTGGAGGGAAATGGGAATAAAAAGAATCATTTTCTTTACTTATCATCACATAGTCTTTTTCCTTCATTAAGACCACTTTATCAAAGTGGGATGAGACTTTTGTTAGTTGGTAGATTCACTCTAACCAGGTTAACACATGTCCATCATAAAATTTAAATATACTATCTATAATCTTATTTTCAATGTGTCAGCTTGCCTGGGATTGTACATATATTTCTTACAGTGATGGAAGCAATATCAAGCTCCATTTAAAAAGCTAAGCATTCTTCTAGGGGTCATCCAACAGACTGAAGGAGGAATTTGGTGGCTTAGATATAACCCTTAATTCATGGGTTCTATGCAGATGATATTCAGGATCTTGTGAGGGAAAAAAAAAAAAAAAAAATCATTGCCTGAACTACCAGAACGACCTGATTTGAAAAATGCACATGTACATAGAATGCCTATTTGTTGATTGACTGAACCTGTTTCTCCTACATTGACTTTGCAACTCATAACCTGGAATCATCTAACACATAGTAGGTCAAGCACACGGCAATAGCAGAAATAGTAAGCTACAGCCTGATTGTTTTAACTATAGAAGAAATGCCATTGTCTCTGGAAGGAGTGATATTAAAACTAAATTTTAATATCTGAAGTCTTGTTTCTTTTACCAGATAGTAATTTCTTAAAGCATTTTGAATAAAATCCTCCCATTATGCATATACATGTGCATACACATATACATGGTGGCTTCGTGCCTAAGGCATTTGACTGCTAACCAGAAAGCTGGTGGTTCAAACCCACCAGCCACTCCTCGGAAGGAAGGTTGGGCAATCTACTTCCATAGTGACACCACCTGGGAAACCCAAGAAGGGGTCGCTATGAGTCAGAACCAACACCACGGCAGTGGTTGCATTGTGTTTTTACACAAACCACTGAAAATCTTAATACAGATACCCATGAGCCAAAATGGCTACATCAAGCTGGTTAGTGTATGTTCCTGTTAAGGCTCAGGGACTATGATTAGAACAAAAGTGTTGTTAAATCTTTGTAATAATACTCAGCTTGTGCAAGTCATTTGAGTTTTGTTCAGACTCTTCAGGACAATTTTCTTTCAACTCTGTATTATTCCCTGACTACATATGACTCAGAGTGCTATACATATGGCAGAAAATCTAAAAGTTAGGAGCATAAATGCATGTACCCCAGCATATGGCTGAATGACTGTTTAAAATTAGCTATTGGGAAAAACAGAATTAAGTAAAGGCAAAAGTATGTATCTTGGAAGGCAGATATATCAAAATATTAGGAAGGAGTTTGTTATGTGTTAAGCACTGGGCTATGTTTGTCACTTGATATATAGCATTAAATTCTCATAATAACCATAAGAAATAGACAATATTACTTCCTTTTCACAAAAAAACAGGAAATTAAGGCTCAAAGAGGTCAAAACTTGTTAAACCAATTTTATATAGGAATCAGGATTTCAAGCCAGGGCTAAAAGGACCTGTAGCTCATAGTTTTTCACTGTAATATGTTCTCTCAAACATATGCAGCTTTCTAAGGCAAGTGTAATAGAAATATTTCTTTTAGGATTATAGTTGTAATATGAGATCTAAGCGTACCATTTATGTTTAATTACATCTCATATTATTTTCAAATGTTTTGAAATAAGTAGATTTATTTTAGATTGTTTCATTTGTATTTTTCTACAGAACAAATTTGGATTTGATATTCATTAATTCTTAAATGTTTAATGTATTTTTTTATTTACCTCTAAAACAACAAATCTATAAGTTATATATTTTGTAATTGCCAACAACTCTATTTGAAGGAGCATTACCATGGAGACCTCTTTGTAAATAAACAAGTAAATAATGAAAAATAGTATTATTCCTGAATATTCATTAATAACAGATATTCCTTTGTCAAGTTCTCACATACATTTATGAGGAAGAGATCATATGTTTGGCTGATTCTTTCATGTTAGACAACTGTTCATTATTACACTTCAAGTTTTGCTGCACGAAATCTTCATTCATACCCCTAGTGAAAAGCACTTACTCAATAATATTTCATTATAATCCAAGATGTGTGCAGAATTGAAAAGTAAATTACTATCTTATACTTTTAAATGACTTGTCAGTATGGAAACTTCTGAAATATGGCATAGTTAGTGATAATGTTGTAGTTCCACTCATTGTTAAGATTCATAACTAAAAATGGGATAGAAACTTCCTTCAAAACAATGAGAGCTTAAGCATGTTTCCTTGCCTAGCTAGAAATGATAAATAAATTGCTTTAATTGCCTCAATTTTTAACGCCTTCTTTATACACTCCATTTGTTATGTAACTTTATAGTTTTTCTCACTAAGGAGGCTCAGTCTATTTTCCTACCTCTTGAATTTGAGGTCATCTAGTGCCTTTGTCCATTGGATCATAGTGAATATAATACAAGCTTGAAAAAAGCACTTGCACATTTCTGTTCACTTTTACCCTTGGCCTGGCTGGTCTTCATGGTAAGAGGAAATTGCGGATAAGAGTTGAATTGTCCCAGTTGTGCCAATCGAGGCATAATTGGCACCAGTTAACCCATTAACATCACCCTCAACACCACCATACACATGTCTAAGTGAGCCCAGCCAAGATTGGCCAGACTTAGAATACTAAAGGTTCCTGAGCTAAATAAATATTTACTGATGTTTGCAGAAGTTTTGTTGGTGGTAAAGCTAAATTTTTGCCGCAATAACTAAATGATATGCTATGTTTGCTCTCTCTCTCTTCTTTCTAAGGCTATGAGGACCTGCGATTAAGGATTAGGTGCATATCAATAAAGTATCTTTCCTGTTTCTTAATTAAGAAATAGCCCATGAGTATATTTCTGAATTTAGCTTCACATTCAATTACCATTAATTGAGAATTTACTGTGTTTCTGGCACTGTGCTAGGAACTTCTGAATATAATAAATAAATAGTTCAAAAGATGTCTATTGAACAACAAAATACAACTGTAATGGATTATGTTCCCAAAGTACCAAAAAAAAAAAAAATGCCATAAGTCCATGCTAATAGAAATAAATGAATGAAAAAATAGGTACTTGTATGGGAAACAAGAGATAAATTTCCCATGCTAGACAATTTTAAATAATTTAAGTAGAAACTGTTAGATACTCAACTCCTTACATGTGGGCTGAAGAATAGTGGTATATTTCCAGGAAGTATAGTATAGTATACGAAGTGGAAGGGATACATTCTTTACAGTAGAGTGGAGATCCTGAGCAGGGGAAATTGTTACTGCTCACTGAAAGGATGAAAGTTTGAGTCTACCTAGAAGAAAGGCTTGGTGATCTACTTCTAAATTATCAGCCATTGAAAACCCTATGGAGCACAGTTCTACTCTGAAATACATGGGGTTGTCATGAATTAGAGTTGACTAAATGACAACCGGTTACACTGGAGAAAAATGGCTTACAGTACTTCACCCAGGTCATCAAGGTTAATATCAATGTTGTTATGTGCTGTTGAGTTGGACCCGACTCATAGCAAGCCCTCCTTGGGTTTCTGAGGTGTTATCACTACGGAAGTAGATTGCCCAACCTTCCTTCTGAGGAGTGGCTGGTGGTTTTGAACTGTCAGCCTTCTGGTTAGCAGTCAAGTGCCTTAGGCACTATGCTACCAGAGTAACAAGGTCATATTGATATAATGTACCCTTGAGATGAGAGTGGCACTTTAAGTCATATTGCTATTATGTACCTTTGATGAGATGAGAATGGCACTTTACCTCTAAGGCCTTCCTCCACAAAAACCAAAACCTCAGTGTAATCATGAGGATATCACACAAATCTCAGCAGAGAACAGTATATAGAACACTTGATCAGTATCCCTCAATATTGTTAAGGTCTTCCAAAAAACAGAAAAGTCTAAGCAATCATCACAGCTAAGGAAGAGCCTAAGGAGATAAGTTGAATAAATGCAATATGGTGTCCTAATGTCTCATAAAACAGTATTAGCTAAAAAGTAAGGAAATCTGAAAAAAAAAAAATTATGGAGTTTACTTAATATTATGGACTTTACTTAATATTAGTTCATTTTTGTGAAAATGTATCATAGTAATATAAAATATTAATAATAGGGGAAGCTGGATATGATCATATAGGAACTTTCTCTACCATCTTCAAAACTTTTCTATAAATCTAAAATTATTTTTAAATTAAATGATTATTTTACAGAAAAGATAAGTTCCATGAAAATATATCAGTGAAGTGTTTGTTTATTATTATTCTGTATAGATTTTAAGTTTTGCAGGATTGGTTATACACAATCTGTTGGTTCAATTTTGTTGATTGTTTTGTTTCAATTGAGTTGATTGTTTGTTTCAATTTTCATTACCTAGTCAGATTCTCTTGGACAGTCTAGTGTAGTTAAAATAATAATAATAATAATAAAACCACAGAATTGCAATTTCCCAAACAGTACTTTAGAGAAATGGATTTTAACAGATCTCAGAATTAATGTAGGTCATTAAGAAATAAATAATATCTCATTCTGACACAGAAAATAAATTTTGTAGGACAAAATAGTTCATTTTAATCCTAATATGCATTTGTGTATGTTGTATACTATTTTAATATTGTTTAGAAATAAACTGCAAATTGTATAATCGATTGTTCACTTGCACATTCTAAAATTACTGTTAAATATCACTTCCTATCATACTCTCTCTGGAAGAGATTAATGGTAGGATCATACGATACCAGCTGTTTAAATATTCTTTTTATTTACTGTGCAAGCTTAATAAATAACCAATCTGCTTAGCAACTATAGCCTTTCTTCAGTTGATAAGCTTTCAGGGAAATCCCTTACATATGGAACTTTATTATTTTTTTAATACTAGGACATTATCCTTAATAGTTTAATATTTTTAGAAAGAAAAGCATAATGCAATGACAAAAATATCCATTAGCTCATATGCCTGGGACTTAAAAAAAAAAAAATTAAGGGTTCACATTGGGTTTAGCAAATAGATCTAAAAGATAAAGGAAGCAGGTGTAGAAGACATTTAATGAAACATGCCTCTCATTTTTATTCTTTTTCTGTTTGGTTTCTTGGGAATCTCTGTTTGACAGTGAACTCCAATGTATCTGCTTCAGGCAGATGCTTTTATCCTGATAGTCTACTGATGTGGCAACCAAAAGAAGGGTTGTAGAAAGTGTGGTTGAAGCTTAATATAAGTTTTAAAGTGCAAAACTACATGTTTTATAGATAGAATTTTATTTTTAAACTATTTAAAATGTTGGTTTTATATTTTAAAGTTTATTATCTAAACTTGGGCATGGTATCAAAGTATAGATTATTAATTCTAATCATAGTTAATAATGCATTATATTACATTATATTTCTTTCCTGTAAATAAAAATATCAATAAAGTTTCACTTAGAGTATTTATTTTGCGCCCACTGTGAAGTCCCTACTGAGAACAAATGGAGAAATTTGAGTTATTGAGTCATAAAGACTAGAGATTCCTTTCTCCCTTTCTAAAGGATCTGTTTAAGCCAGTTGTAGTCTAGAGATCAACTGTCAATACATTTTAGCACCACCTTGTTTTCTTTCATACCCTCATAACCACACTATCTTGTTTTAAGAAATTGTTCTTGATTAATGATTTTAGAAATTAGTATTAGTAGTCTAACTTTGCTTTATATAATGGTGCACATACCAAATACCATGTCTCTATATGAAAAACAAATAAATGACTTATTAAACAATATATAAATAAAATGATTCATGAATTCCCCTTTAAAAGCACCAATTCTGAAATATTTGTTAGAATTCAGGATTATAATGCCTATTCCTTATACTTTGCCAAACCCCTAATTCTTTCATTAATATGGTTAGCAGAAAATTAAATAATGGTGTTTGTATATATGACATTCCTAGTATTTATATTATCTATCTTTAATATAGGCATTGTTTTGTAATATTAAAAAAAATATATTTATAAAGTGCTTATCTAGTCTCCCACAGGGTCAGAAAACAAAATATTACAAATTCCTGGGAGGAGCAACTTTGGAATCATCTTTTCTTTTCAAATAGATGGTTCAAAGATACACTAGGGCAAAAATTAAAATTAAAAGATTGAAAGAAAACTCTTAGTTTACATGGTTTTCTTTTTAAATTTTATTGTTTTCAGGTTGGATAAACTTTATAAGGATGATCTGTCAGAAGAGACTTTTAGCCCAGAAAAATCTTTAGGTCAAAAAACCTAAGCTCCTAATTCTAAGGTTGTTTGATAATATTTACTTGGTCATGGGGAATTTACAAAGGATATGAGTAGCGTGATCACTAGAGCACATAGCAAGTTCAGGCCACTCTAAGCATTCAAATATTTAGTTCAGATACTTCAGGGTTACAAATAAAGGACTTTTTTTTTTCCTTTTTCATAATTCTTTTCATGTGAGCAATATATTGATTATCTCAATTCAGCATATGATTTTCCCACTATTTTATTTTAATGAGATTATAAGGGGTCTCCAATCTTGAAATGATTTGTCTATAAACTTTCTTTGTGTATCATTAGGAGGCATTTTCCAATAGCCAGAAATTTGTGCACGTAGTAGATAGGTTTTCAGGAGAACCCATGGAAGCAAGGTCATGGTTAAAAGCACAAGTAGGTTAGGTCATATAAAGCCAAAATGAAGTCTAGTGTATATGTAAGAATCTTATAAACTCTATGGACTTTTCCCCACAAGACTCTTAAAAACACTCCAAACGTTGCCTATAACTTAAGGTAGGGACACTGTGAAGCTCATTTAAGAATAATCTGGAAGCTCAGAGGTAAAGAGACCTTGCTTTAGTGAAAGTGTTAGACAAGGCAGGAGAATTATGTCAAGAACAGTAGACACTGAGTGGGACTGAGCCTTTTCTGTCACCAGGTTCCCCTTTGTTTCTCTCTCCACTGAGATGAAATCTTCTGACCTATGATGAAGCAGAGGAGACAGATGGCAAGAAGTGGCAGGAATGGAAGTTTTAAGCAATGTACATTAGGGTTTGTCCTCCCCTCCTCCTCATTTTTTCCTATTGCCTCCCAGCTGCTGCTTTTCCCTTCTCTACCTCTTTATCAAAGTAGTGGCAGCTGAAGCTTGGCAGGAAAAGACAGAGTACAGCCATCGGGAGCCCTTTGGTGGGTGGGTGGTAAAGATTTCCCTCGCTCTCATTCTGGTCTGCTAACTACCCCAGTTTCCCACTCAACACACAGTCTCTCCTTCGTGTATTTACTTTCTTTCCATTTCCCCAATAAGCATGTGCAAGGAATTGCTAAGAACTGGAGAAAGTTCTTTGGAAAGCATGGGTAGTGGTGGTGATAAGGAAATGAATTCCTCTTTTCAATCTTTTATCCTCACTCTTTAAAGATCCTTCCTCCTCACACATGAAAATCCCACTTGATATTGGGGAAAGCAGTAGAATTTCCAGGGCTTGGAACTGCGTTCTTTCCAGATCAGCAATGGCCAAGGAAGCAAAACTGCAATGGACCCGAATTTATAACGTGTGAGTGTACCAGCATGATAACCAGAGCAGAAAAAATTACAGGTTGACATCCTGCTAGAAACTTAATTTCCCTCTTAGAAAACAAGAGCAGCACATGCCTCGCATAGCAACCAAATCTTCATCAGCAGATTCACAAACAACAGTGCCTGGCTCAAAGATGTTAGCAGACCATGTTGCTTTGAATGTTTGTCACTTTCCAAAGTCCTCAAAAAGAAAACAAAAACTTACTGCCATGGAGTTGTACCTGACTCATGGGACCACTTCTTGGGTTTCTGATGCAGTATCACTATGGAGGTAGATTGCCCAACCTACTTTTGGAGGAGTGGCTGGTGGGTTTGAACCTCAGCCTTCTGGTTAGCAGTCAAATGCCTTAGGCACTATGCCACCAGGGCTCCTATGTATATGTGTGTGTGTATCTATAAATATATGTTAAGAAAGTCATTCCAATGGTTCTATTTTTGTTAAATGTTTTGGTGTTGTTAATCCTAGACATATTTTTTTAATGTCCAGGAAACAAGTACATTTATGTTAATTTATATTTTGCATTTGAAGCAAATGGTAATTCTACATTGGCCTAATCCATTTTTAACATGTCTAAGTTTAGAGGAAGGGGATGTACTCTTGAACTTTTTTTCTTTTTCTTTAGTTGTTAAATTCTTTCTTCCATTTTAATCCTAAAAGTAACCAAAAGATGTAAGTAATCATCACCGTGCCAGGAGAGGTGTCCAGAGATTGGGCACCTAAATCTTAATGAATTCTGGGTGAACTTAAGAATTTTACGATATTTTGTTCATTGACATCCAAAGCGTAGTTCAGAAGAATCCTAGTTGCTTATGAAGTTAACAATCCAATTTGCAAGTTGAATGTTTTCCTCCATGTCAGAATATTGAGAATTTCTTTTTAAAAACTTGTAAGTATCATTATTATTTAATGAAACTTATTATTTTTATTAGTCTCTAGTACTTGACTGCTCACCAGAAGGCTGGCGGTTCAAACCCACCAGCCACTCCTCGGAAGGAAGGTTGGGCAATCCTACTTCCGTAGTGATACTGCCTCGGAAACCCAAGGAGGGGTCACTATGAGTCGGGGCTGACTCGATGGCAAATAACAACAAACAACAACAACATAGTATCCAATGTAGAGATACCACCTCAGAAACCCAAGGTTCCCAAAATATTCAAAAATAGAATTGATATAGAAACATGATTATTTTGATTTCAAGCCAACTATCAAGGTCACTTCATTTAACCTTCTAATTTTACATATTAGAAAAGAAAGACCTGGGGAGTTTATAAGACTTAACCAAGGTCACTCAGCAAGTTAAAGATATTATATATAATTTGAAAAATGCCCTGAATCTTGCTCAAATTAAGTTTCCATTTCATAATCCTCAAAATGTGGAACAGAGACAACAAATTGCCTACAAATATAGCAAAATAGAGTTTAGTTTTGCTATGATCCTAAGGCTACCATTCTCTTTAAATGGAGGAATAGATGAAAAATAAGAACAGAAGGGAAATCATACAAGGATTTTATTCCTCTTTTTCTAAGAGATGAACAAATCATCAACCACATAGCCAGCTAGATAAAGGCTATTTCCCAGAAAGTTTGAGAGATTTCTGTCACTCCAATAATCATGTGATAGATACCCAAACTCTATACAATTCATCCTCCTTTACAGTAAAACATATTAAAACTATGCCAGCAAAAGTGCCTTGTAGCTGTGGTATTAAACTTTTTATCATGTACATATTAGTGGCTATTTAATTTATGCCTTCTTATTATAAGGTACTGCATGGTATATTTAAAACATAAGCTTACAGTCAATCAGAAGCTAATTAAAAACTTTACACTATAATTTTCTGTGCTTGCTTTCATCCGTAGTTTTACAGGAGTAATTATATGACTTTTACAGTGTAATGCACTTAATTTTTTACAGTAAATTATTTTAAAAATCACTGATAGAGAACAAAAATCAGTTTTGTAGAATTGGAAGTGTTCAGCAGAGACAGAAAACCCATCAGATTTCTCTAATGCTTCTCCTCCGAGAAGGTTTTCTCAGGAAGATGAAAGAAAACTGTCCTTCCCCGCCCTGGTCATAGCTACATAATACACACCAAAAAAGGGCAGAGGAAATAGAACAAATGTGTCATTGAATATATGGCACAGCCTGAACTCAAATAAGAAAGTAAATGTTTTTTCAGAGAAATTAGCACTTAATAATAAAAGGATTGATGAAGTATTTAATAACTATGACACACAGGATAAGATTTTCAAAGGTTCTGAATTTTACCACTGGACCCTTTTTTTATTGTTTAGATAACCTGAGATATCTTTGAGCCTTTTTCTCCCAATCTGTAGAATGCAACTCTCACTAACTAAGCATACTACCATCCACAGTTGGAAGGTAATATAGTGAGATCGTTAAGAGTAAGAACCTTCATGCATAACATCCCAGAGTTCAAATTTTAGTTCTGCTACCTCCTCCTTCTAAAGATGGTTACTTTTAAACCTTTTTGAGGCTCAGATTCCTCATCTGTAAAATGGAATGAATAATGTAGTTAAGTCATAGCCTTAATATAATAATTAAAAGAAATAATGCATATAAAGCACTTTAGCACAGTGTCTGACATAAAGTGGCACAAACAGTAGCACTTATTATAGGGAGAATGTATGTAAATAAGTTCTATAAACTATAGAATTCTATAAACTGAAAAATATTTTTAGGACAACCTTGAGTCACTGCTGCCATGTCAGTGTCAGTTACTTGAGAAGTATTACTTATTAGCTCATTTAGCTTTACCCCCAGACACAGCAGAACATCAAAATTCATAGTCCAAATTCATAGTGAGAATTATTAGAATTCATGGAAAACCAATGATAGTAATAAGTATGTATCAAGGCCCAAGGAATAATAGTATAACCATCTGCAATCTCTACCCATGGTGTGCCATTCATCACTCTTCAATTCCCCATTCTCTCCCCAGGCTCTTCTTCTTCCTTCCCTTTACATGTGATCAAACCCAAGCTCTGCCCTTTGTTCCTGCCTCTTTCTCTTTAGCCTTGGTGTTCAAAGTACGGAACTCAAATTTGTGTCACTTGTATTACACTTGGGGACTAGATATAAATAAAGAATCTCAAGCTTCACCTGAGATCTTCTAAGTCAGAATCAGGGAAAGGCACTATGTACAGCAGAACAAAACACCACCTGGACATGAAATTCTGCAAATGGTTTCATTTTCTGATGTCATTGTAGTCTGATTGCCAAACATGGTACAGAGTCTTTTAGTCATCCTCACTTCTCTTGCTAACCTTGTTCCTTTTCAAACAAATTTGTCTTTCATGGTCTCCTTTAGGCATAGCCAAACATGATCAATACTTTCAAATAGCAACCTTTAGAAACTTCAAATTAAGATGTCTAATCTATTCTCTATATAGGCTCTTAAAACTCGTCAATATTAGTTACCTACACTCTAAAATCATGATGCCTAGGTCAAGTAAGGTTAATTTTCCAATATCCAACTATTAGCATTCTCATTCCTATATAAACATACTTTTGCTCTGGATGGAGTCTGTTGAGACCCCCAATACTATGGCCCTGGAATACATTCTGGGTCTGGAATAAACTCATTCTCAGGGGCTGGCTTTCAGCCCAATAGTTAACAAGATGTACATGCAGACCATTCAACCCAGGGTGATTCACCCACATACTCTATGGAAATACATCCCTTACAGCAATAGACCATGGGGCACCAGAGGGGCAACATTCACAGGGAAGAAATGCAGGACAAACAGGAGTGCATAACTATGAGGAGCACAGGGAGAGGGTTACTGGGCAGGGAGGGGAGGAGACTGGGTTAAAGTTGGGCATGGTAAATAGGGAGTGAAACTCAAGGTACATGTAACATTGAATATAAAACAAACTCTTAAAATAAAATATAAAAAACAAAAACATACTTTTTCTCATATTATTTACTTTGCCTTAAAAAAAAAAACACCTTTCTTCAGTATAGTGGACATAATTTTTGGATTCAGATGGGTCTCAGTGGTAATCTGAATTCTGCTACTTTACTAGTTGTATAATTTAGGCAGCTAGGTTCCTTGTAAAGTGGGAATGATAATAAATACTCAACATGTGTTTTGTGAGAATTGAATGAGATAATGGCACATAATATCTAAAATTTAGGGAAAGCATATTGTGCTTCAGGACTTTTCTATACTTCTACTTGTATTTATGGACTTAATACTCACAATAATCCTATGAGGCGCATACTGTTTCTCCCACACAAGGAACTGTGGCATGAGGAGATGAAGTAATTCCCTAGAGTGTAGTTTCTGGCTTTTGAGTCGGCACCCTTAGCTACTAAAAGAAAGTGTGTGTGTCTAGAATACTGTCCATGGTGCATGCTTTAAAAATGTTAGGGAAAGACTGAGTAATTTGAAAATTTAACAAAAATGCATTTATCTAAAAACATACCAGTTGGGTTTTCCCCAAACTATTCAGGTAAGGGTAGTTTATTTGATTCAAGATAAAATTATCATCATGAGTCAAAGCCACTGACTATCTAATTAAGCCCTCACTAGCTCTGTTTTCACTCTGTGAAAGGTCTGTGAACACTAAACTGCAAGCTCCAGGTTTTTATTAAAGTGGTGATTGCTTTGGACTTAAAATACTAGGACGTTTTCTTTATGTTATCAAATTAGAACAGAATTTGTAGAATAAAATACTGTCATTTTAGAAATGTGTGCATATAATTTTCTAATTAAATATTTGGAAATACTATGTTACCAACTAAAATAACCTAATACTTATCTAATACACATCTTCATTATTAGAGAAACCAACACAGGCAAAGAATTATAGAGAAAGACACTGTATAGAAATTTAAGAATACCTGATGATATGTTGTTTTTCCCTTGAAAGAATTGATTTTTAAAAAATGCTTAATATAATGTGATTATATACTCTCCATAGTTAGAAAATTTTTTCATTTCTGATTAAGGCTAATGTCTGGTGGTGCAGTGATTAAGTGCTCAGCTTCTAACCAAAAGGCAGGTGGTTTGAATTCACCAGCTGCTCCATTGGAGAAAGATGTGGCACTCTACTTCCGTAAAGATATAAATTCTTGGAAACTCTATGGGGCAGTACCATTCTGTCTGATAGAGTCAAATGAATTAGAATGGAGTTGATGCAGTGAATTGGTGGGTTTGAAACAAACACCTGTTTTGCTGAAGAAAGATGGGGCGGTCTGCTTCCATAAAGATTTACAGCCTTGGAAACACTATGGGACAGTTCTCTTCTGTCCTTTAGGGTCGCTATGAATTGGAATTGACTCAATGGCAGTGGGTAATAAAAGTGCACAAAATATTTTTATTGATGAGTGGGAAGAAATTTACCAAAGACCCAAGGGTATTATAGTAAAGAACTAAGAATATTATGATATACTCTTTGTAATAAATTATTGTAAGAGGTTACTCCAAATGCTTTTAGATTTACCATTTATAATACTAGAATGTAGACCTTATACAAAATTATTATTTCATCTTTTTTCTTCCAAAAATACACTAGTGACCAGTGTTTTCTTTATTGATAATAGTAGGAATGTACATTAGAAGAGTCCAGGAAAAATATATGACTTAACTACATACTATGTTGTAAAAGGGGATGGCTGCTATATTTTCAGTACAAAACTAGTACAACTTTTAGTTATGAGTCTCATCATTTCTGAAAAGCATGCTCAATTTTTGAACTATGTCATTCCCTAGAGTAATGACTACACTTGCTCTTTTTGTCCATTAGTGCTTTTTCCCACTCAAACACTTTGTATCCCACTGACACTTCAGGAAATGATCGGAGAATAAAACAAGTTCATTTGGCATAATTTCATAATTGTCAGTGGCTTGAAGACAGACTATTGGAAAAGCTGTTGATCTTATTATTGTTCGATATTCTGCTCTGAAATATATCAAAGAAATCCAACACTGGATCATAATAATAATGTCTGCATGCTGCACGTATTACTGCAGCTCCATATGAGGAAGAAAGGCATTATTCCCTGTTTATCCCCTGTGGTCTGAACGAGCATATAGTTTGCCCAAGATTATAAAATATCACAGAGACAAAGCAAAAATTCAGAAGCACTAATTCATTAGTCAGTGCCCATAGTGTACATTGATTCAAGTAAAGAGAGGAAAGTCAAACAAATGGTCTCCCTGAGTGTATCACCTGTACCATTGAAAATAATGTTGGAATCACTAGTTGTTTAAAAATATTTTCACTCTGGAAAGGCCAAAATCGTTCAAAATATAACACCTAGAAGTGGATAATAATGTTTTTAACCTCATCAAGGTCTTTGACTAAAAAATGAACAAAATTCTTGCAGGAATTTTCTCAACTAGGGTAATTCTTCTCAAGAGCTCCACTTTAAATGCAAGGGTATCTTGGCAAGGCTGTGGAACCAAGGACATCTATGGGTGACAAGTCATATCAATCTGCACTTTTCAGAGTGCTTTTCTATCATAAAACATTGCCTTTTTGATCCTTCTTCAGGAAAGAGGAGGCTGAGGAAAAGAGCAGATAGTAATGAAAGTGCTTATTTGATGTTTTTGTATTATACTCCTTTTGTTCCTATTTTTGAAACAGTGAAAGATAAAATTTGTAAGAGATCAATTTTATAGGGATTTTATAATAAATATTTATTGTAAATTGAATATGTGTTAATTCAGATCTAGTATTTTCAATGTTATGTTCAAAACCAGGACCTAATTATTTTGTTTTGTTTTACAGACTGCAGAGGAAAAATAATTGTCACAAGTAATATTTCTTTTTTCTATCAATCTCAGAGTTTAGTCTTATGTTTTATGCTCCTCTCCTACATTAAATTAAATCAGCTGGAATGCTGGTGGTGATCATTTACTACGTAACCCAAACCATTCATTTATTGTGTCTGAGTTATTTATTCACCTCTAAAATAAAGCTAACATCTAAAATAAAGCTAACAACTTTATTTCAGAGTGTTACTGCTATGACTAAAGGAAAATAAGCAAAATACCTAAAACTGTTTTAAATCAAGTCTAAGGAATATGAACACATTTACTAAATTACTGGCTCTAAGGATGTCAATCCTTAAAAAAAAAAAAAAAAATTGCACTGAAGCAAATAGTCCATCATTGATTTGCAAGCTTTAAATGTACTCAGACTGAGTATATAATCCTTGAATCCTCTTCCTCCATACTTCCTCAGACATGATAAATCTCCCTACTTTTATTTTTCCTCTTTCAGCACACTTTCCACATCTCCACCAAAATATATTGTTCCCTCACCTACATCCCCACAACAATACATCCATAATAGCTCTCAGTCACATTGCAAGATAGTTAGCAGTGAATATGCATGTCATCTCCACTGCATGGTGAGTGCATATGCAGTAGGAGTCAGTTCTTATTTGACTCTGAATTCTCAGAACCTGGTTCTTGCCTGGCACATAATAGGCTCTCTCTAAATGGTCACTGAACTGAATAGCCCCGGATAACAATTAAGAAATATATATCCTATGATTTAAGGAAGATAATATTATAAATAAATTATTTTGGTGCCACATAATTTCCAAACTCAACTATGTAATTCCAAATGATCTCACCCAGCAAATCAATTCATAAGCTGCTTGAGAGTTCACTTGGCAGCTTGCTCATTTTCGCTGGTATCTAGATGCAGTACTTCTTCAAACCATACATTCTTAGAGTAAAATTTGTGTTCTGTTACAGTTAGATAGTAATGAATTTCTATAAGGTAAAAAGATCTTCTTAATTTTTGCAATATAGATCACTACAAATTAAATAAAAGACAATACTTAAATAGGCACTAAGCATTTTTAAAATTAAAGAAAAAATAAAATAAAAACATTGGTTTTCTCTAAGGTGTTCCAGGTGTCCTGTGGATGTGAGTTGGAAAGAAGAAAGCATCTCTGTCTGGAGAAAAAAAATACATATATATAGGCAAATATATGGGCAAACTTATAATATTCTTCATTTGGGAGGGACTTTTAGGGAACAGACAACCCTAAATTTCCTGTTACACAGTTTCTCCCAAAATCAGCTTTAATCCTATCAGAGGCAAAGACCTGTTGAAACACTAAGGAAAGCAGTGAAAATTCTCTTTGGAAAATAGCAAGTAAGCAGATATCCAAAAATTTTACAAGAATTTACACATTATAGTCTATTTAAGGAAACACATCAAAAACCCTGGCACTTATATTAAATTTTAGATCAACAAAAAACAATATGTACAGATCATCAGTTTGGATGGGTCTATCTTCAGCACTAAATGAATGATGAAAATTTATTCCCCTAATGTTTCATTGAGGAGCTCTGGTAGCATAGTGGCTAAAGCACTTGACTGCTAACCAGAAGGCTGGCGGTTCAAACCCACCAGCCACTCCTCGGAAGGAAGGTTGGGCAATCCTACTTCCGTAGTGATACTGCCTCGGAAACCCAAGGAGGGGTCGCTATGAGTCGGGGCCGACTCGACGGCACATAACAACAACAACAACAACAATGTTTCATTGAGTGACAATATAAAAAACAATCACTTGAAAAATATGATTTTAAAAGAGTTTTAAAAAAAATGTAGCTAAAATCTTTTTCTTTTTCATTATGTGCTCCAAGTTTCAAAATATGAGCAGAAACCAGTGCTTCCTTTTTTCTTAGAATCTGGGAAGTACTTCCTTTTGTATGAATCCTTTCAATTTATTATTATTATTTAAATTGGAAGCTATGTAATGATCTTTTTCCTCTCTTTCCACTGCATTCAAAGTAGTATTCAATGAAAATGAATGTAAACTTTATGATTACCTGCCGTGTACAAGACACTACATAGGGCACATTACATTTATAATCTTACTTTATTCCTACAGTAATGCTAAGAGGTAAGATTTGTCAACGCTTCTTTTGTGATGAAAACTGAAATGCAGGGAGGTTAAGCAGTTTGCTCAAATCTTAACACTCTCTGTGACACCTATGTCAATTCTCTGTCAAGTACATCATGTTGCCCATGATACACTTAGGAACAAAGACATTTCTATAACATAGAACAGTAGGGAAGAACATGCTCGGAATTTCTCAAGCAAAAAGAACTGAAGAAAAAATTCAAGGAAACTTTACATAGACCAAGAGGCTGACACTTGAAAAGAACAAGGAAATATGCCATGTTTTAAAATCAGGAAGGGCATGTGTCAAGGTTATATCCTTCACCATACTTGCTCAATCTCTACACTGAGCAAATAGTCCAAGAAGCTGGACTATATGAAGAACATGGCCTCAGGCTTGGAGGAAGTGTCACTAACAACCTGCAATATGAAGATGACACAACCTTGCTTACTGAAAGTGAAAAGGACTGGAAGCACTTATTGAAGAAGATCAAAGACTACAGTCTTCAGTATGGATAAAACCTCAACATAAAGAAGACAAAATTCCTCACAAGTGGACCAATAAGCAACCTCGTGATAAATGAAGAAAAGATAGAAGTTGTCAAAGGTTTCATTTTACATGGATTCACAATCAACATCCATGGAAGCAGTGGTCAGGAGATCAGATGATGTATTGCACTGGGCAAATCTGCTGCAGAAGACCTCTTTAAAGTGTTGAAGAGCAAAGATACCACTTTGAAGACTAGGTTACACCTAATACAAGTCATGGTATTTTCAGTCATCTTATATGTATGTGAAAGTTGGACAATGAATAAGGGAAAACAAAGGAGAATTGATGACTTTGAATTGTGGTATTGGTGGAAAATACTGAAAATACCATGGAATGAAAAAATCTAACAAAGTTGTCCTGGAAGAAGTGTAGCCAGAATGCTTCTTGGAAGCAAGAATAGCCAAACTTCATCTCACCTACTTTGGGCATGTTGTTAAGAAGGCACCAGTCCCTGGGGAAGGATGTCATGCTTGGTAAAGTAGAAGGTCAGAGAAAAAAGGGGAAGCCCCTCAACAACATGGATTGACAGAGTGACTGCAACATTTGGCTCAAGTATAGCAAGGATTAGGAGCTCTGGTAGCATAGTGCCTAAGGCACTTGACTGCTCACCAGAAGGCTGGCGGTTCAAACCCACCAGCCACTCCTCGGAAGGAAGGTTAGGCAATCCTACTATCCGTAGTGATACTGCCTCGGAAACCCAAGGAGGGGTTGCTATGAGTCGGGGCCGACTCAACGGCAAACAACAGCGACAACATAGCAAGGATTGTGAGGATGGTGAATGACTGGGCATTGCTTCATTCTGTTGTACATAGGGTTGCTATGAGTTGGAATCAACTTGATTGATTGCACCTAACAACAACAACAACATAATAATTATAATAATAATGATGTCTACCTTACTTTTAGGAGCTATGGTGGCATAGTGCCTAAGGCATGTGACTGCTAACCAGAAGGCTGGTGGTTCAAACCCACCAGCCACTCCTAAGAAGGAAGGTTGAGCAATCTACTTCTGTAGTGATACTGCCTCAGAAACTCAAGGAGGGGTTGCTATGAGTCGGATCCGACTAAACAGCAGTGAGTTTGGGTTTTGGTTTGATCTTATTTTCAAATTGTTTTCTGGTCTCACTTTTACATTATATGAAAACTTTACTCAATGTGTATTTTAAGTTTTGATTCAACTTCAACTTATTTTTATTATAAGAGATGAGAAAAAAAAAATTACTAGTAAAAAGATACGAAGTTAGGAAGGAAGCCACAGAAAAATGAAGGAAAGGATAGAGGAGCATCCAAAAGTGGCTCTTTCCAAGACTAGATAAGGGAATTTTCACTCTGTGATAGAACTGGAACACTTACCTATTAGAGAATTTTTTAACAGCATTTATTATTTGATAATCTCTCTGACTGCAAAATATGAGTAATTGTGTGATTCTGCAAATGTTCCACAAACATTTTTGTATTTCTGAGTATATAAAATATACAAATATATACAAAGAATTTACTTCTTTGACCCATCAATCTACTATATGCATATACATATAATTAGAAGAGTGAGCTTATAGCTGTGATGGGCATACTGTAGTGACTCAATGTATGCTTATTTTGGGAAATAGAATTGAGTTCTATCTTCACTATTTTACTTTCTTCATAATGAGAACTATGTGATACTATAATTACTTTCATGCTACTATTATTCATTCATTCTCCAGGGAAATTTAATTTATTATAACCACCTGCTTATTTTGACCACAGCACACTGTTAAGTCTCAGATCAGAAGCAGCTACTTCAACTGGAAAAATAAGACTCCTTTGAGACTCCTTATAATTTCTAGTCTGCTACTTTTTCTTTTTTAAAATTTCTCAAAAATTTTATTAGCAACTACTTTAAGACTTAACAAATTTGGCCCTATCAGAGATCAAATTATGCCACCCCAAAATATGTGTCAACTAGGCTAGGCCATGAGCAGTTATGTAACGACATAATTTGCAGTTATATAATGATGCAATCATCCTTCATAATGTGATTGTATGTGATCAGTTGTAAGGGCATCAGACTGCTATGCAACCAACTTACTCAGGTCACAACCATGATCTGATGTAAGGGGAGTTTTCCTGGGGTGTGAACTGCATCACCTTTTATCTTATGAGAAATAAAAGAAGAGAGAAGCAAGCAGAAAGAGGGAGGGACCTGACTAACATCAAGTAAGAAGAGCAGGTAGTGGAGAGTATCCTTTGGATTAAGGGTCCCTGCATTAAAAATCTCCTACATCCAGGGGAAGATTGATACAAAGATGCATGTCAATCTCCAAGGGGTACCAGCCCATGGACACTGAAAGGAGACAAGGACCTTCCCTCAGAGCTGAAAGAGAAAGTCTTCCCCTAGAGCTGACACCCTGCCTTTGCATTTTAGCCTCCTAAATTGTGAGAGACTAAATTTCTGATTATTTAAGCCCTCCCTTTGGCTATTTCTATTATAGCAGCATTAGATAGCTACAACAGACCCTTTGTATTCATTTTCTTTCTTTGTCTCTGGACCTTCCCTTCAAAATGACTCTTAAAATGTCAAAATTATTATATTCTCTGTCATATAGTTGGGGCAACAATATTACCATTTGTCAAGGTTAGTGTAATGGAGGTCTCTATTGACTTGTTGTTGTTATGTGCGGTCAAGTCTGTCCCAACTCATAGCGACCCCTCCTTGGGTTGCCGAGGCAGTATCACTACGGAAGTAGATTGCTCAGCCTTCCTCTGATTTACTACCTCATTTTTCCGTTAGAACTCTAGAAACAACTAGCTTTTCCTTGACCGCTGTTCTTTGCTTTTATGTAGTCCAAACTTAAATATTTTACACTATTTTCTCAACTGTGGCAATTAAAAGAAGTGCCACCAATGTGAATGTGACTCAAAAATAAAGCTATTTAAATTATATATTTTCCAGAATTCTTCCTTAAATTTAATTTATTTGAGCTCACTGTATTCTTTCTGGAAGTAAATCAGGAGCTCCTACTTCTCCCAAAAGTATTGCGGGTGGTTAATAATGCAAACTTAGACAAACTATAATACCACATTTTTTGCTTTCTGAGAAAAATGAGGGTAAATTTCCTATTTTATAATACATCACTAATACATGATAATTTTTATTCTACATAATACAGCACCCTCTTTTAAAGATCTATAAAAAATAGGATATATTGCAGATGCATTTCATTTTTTCAGAAAAGAAAGTTTAGAAGAAAGTAGAATCTACCAACTGTTTAAAGAAAAGAAAAATTAACATGAAGTTTTATTTTAAAAAAGAAAAGAAAATGGTAGAAAAAAGAAGAGGATGTGTAGGAAATCCAAGGAAATGTTTTTGTATTTAGCATTAAAAAAATTGGAACTCAGTAAATATTCTGTTGGTTACAAATAGTATTTTGAGGGTGTGTGGATAATTAATTAAAAGACTAAAGAAACTGAAGATAAAATTGAATAATATAATATCAAGCATTTGTTTCTTTCTGTAAATATATTGTTATATAACATCTCACCATTCATTTTTATTTTGGTTATAAATTTCTAATGGTGAAATACCCAAAATTCTAAGGCAGGTGATCTTTAATGCATAAAATTAATTTAGTACCTAAACACACATGTACATCCATCAGAAGGAAAAGAAAAACTCTTTTCCTCAACCATTACAAATGATAGTTTTAGTTTGCTCTATGAAATTAATCTCTATTGTCATTAGTTTCTTTTTTCTTTTAATCTCATGGTAGCATAGAAAAATTGAAAAAGAATCTGCTAGACTGCAGATTCAAGGAGAAATAGTGTCATACTCAACTGCTCAGCTGTTTCTTAATGGAATATTAACTGCAAAGCTTTTTGAGCATTAAAATTCTTACTTTTAAGTTAGACAGCACACACAGTGCCCTATATGAAAAACAGAAATTTAATTTAATAATTGACAGCTGGTGAAAATTGCATTTTACTATTCTTAAAACCAAAAGAGTTGCCTCTTCATCCCCTTTAGTCTCTGTTTTACCTTTAAAAACTAGAGCAAGAGACATTAAAAAGAAAGATATACATTACAACTTAACACTTGATGAATTAAAACACAAACTAGCCAAAAAAACTTTTTTTTTTTTTTTTTGGTAACAAAGAATGAGAGTAACCATACAAAAGTAGAGGGAAAAGAGAAAAAGAGAATCAAACATTTTCTTCACTCGGGATAAGTCAACATCAATGCACCACATAATCAGATCCCTCAAATCAATCAGCAAAAGAATACTTTTTTTGTTTTTCTGCCTCTGGTAATTTTATTTATTAGAGCAACCCTTCTTCTTATGCTATTAAAAAAAAAAAAAAAATCTTAACCATTCCTGCAGGGGGAGAGAAATTCTTCCATTTCCAGAGACACTAAATTGACTCATCGTGATTCATCATCAATAACTTAAGAGTGTTGACAGAGGGAACAAATTATAAGAAAATATATAAGAAAAGGGCATGAATATTTGCTTCATGCTAATCAAAATTACAGCTACAGCTTCAAAAGAACAAATCTAAATATTAATGGGAAAAGGAGGAAGTAACATTTATGGCAAACCCACTGTAAATTGCTATTGAACTTCCATAATAATCACACAAAAAAAATTCTGACACATGAAAATCCCATGTGTGTCAGAGTAGAACTGTGCTCTGTGGGGTTTTCAATGGCTAGTCATCGGAAGCAAATCATCAGGACTTTTTTCCAAGATGTGTCTGGGTAGATCTGAACCACCAACCTTTTGATGATCAGCTGATCCCCGTCAATTTTTTGCACCACCCAGGGACTCCATAATAATTATGTGGAGGGTACACTTATATGTCAATTTCCTGAAAGGAAATCTGAGGCTAAATAACTTGTTCAAAGTGGTCAAGCCTGGATTTGAGCTCAATTCTTTATAGTTAAAAAAAATCTATTCTCATTACAGATCATTCTTTGCATTTAACAATTATTAACTAAATTTGTATTCTTCATCTATGGGTCACAATAGTTGGAGGGAAACCAAAAACCAAATGCACGTTGTTGAGTTGGATCCGACTCATAGCAGCCCCTCCTTGGGTTCCCAAGGTCATATCACTACGGAAGTAGATTGCCCAACCTTCCTTCTGAGAAGTGGCTGGTGGGTTTGAACTGCCAGCCTTCTGATTAGCAGTCAAATGTCTTAGGCACTATGCCATTCCCTCTTATGGAATTTAAGATCTGTTGGGGAACACTAAACAAAAGAAAAAAGAAAAAAGAAAAAAAAGTCACTGTCATTGAGTTGATTCTGACTCATAGTGAAACCCACTGGATTTCTCAGGTGGTAAATCTTTATACAGGTAGATTATCCCATCTTCCTTCTGCTGACTGGCTGGAGGGTTTGAACTACCAACATTATGGTTAGTAGTCAGATATCTTAAGCACTGTACCACCACTGTGAATAAACCAAAAAACCCACTGCCACCGAGTTGATTCTAACTCATAGCAACCCTATAGGACAGAGCAGAAATGCCTCATAGGATTTCCAAGGCTGCAAATTTTACAGAAGCAGACTGCCTCATCATTCTCTCATGGAGCAGCTGGTGGGTTCAAATTGCCTACATTTCAGTTAGCACCCCAAATGTTTTAATCATTACACCACCAGAGATCCCTAGACCCTGAATAAGTAAATATAAAAACTGAACTATAATATTATAGAGGATTTAATAGGTCAGTAGGGGTGGAAAAGGACAATGGGAGATACCTGGAAAACTGAGAAAAAAATCACTAGAATTGATGATGCCTGTTCAGGTAAAATTATCCAAGTGAAACAGGAGAGTTCAAAGAGTTCAGGGAGTTCATTTCAGAGAAAGGAAATGACATATGCAAAGGCCCTGGGGAAGAATGGGGGCATATTTTTATTTTGGGAAAATAAAGGAAGCTCAGTAAAGCTGAATCTTAGGGGAAAAGAAGGTAAAGAGGAGATGAATGTCAGTAAGTAATTGAGTAAAGAACACATCATTCTGAGCTTTTATTAGAGCTCATTTCAAGGGTTTTATACTTCATATTAGAGGTTATGAGGTGGTATTGAAACATTTTAAACAAGAGATAACCTGAGCAGTTTTGAATTTTCTAAAAATGTCTTTGGCTATAACATGAGAATGGATTCTAGGATCTGTAAAAGAGATATAAGGATATGAGTTAGGAAGCTGCTGCAGTTCAAGGAAGAAAAGAAATGACAGTGGTTTGAACAGAGTGTGGCTATCTATGGAAATGAAATAGCAGAATTCACTGTGAGATGTGAGAGATGGAAATGTGTCAAGGATAATTCAGGATACAGATCTGAGAAATGGATTGGATGGTGGTACCACTTAGCAAGACTGGGAACACAGAAGAGTGATATGGGCCAATTTCATAATAATAACATTGCTACTTTATCAATAATAATGATGACAGCCAATTGTTGAACTCCTACCATGTGCTAAGTGCTTTACATGTATTATATCATTTTCTCAAAATTTCCTCTGAAAAATAATTTTTTTAATTTTAGAAATGAACCTTATAAATCAATTTTATAAATTAAAAAAATTAAACACTAAAATGCTTAGTAATTTGACTGATATCATGTAGCAAGGTATGTGGCAGAGCCAGTTGGATGGGGTGTGAAAAAGAAGCATTAGATTGAAATAAAATGTTGCATTTGGAAGAATCCAGCACAAGACAAGGCTCATGATTCCTTTCAGCCTTCTAAGGATCTAAGTTGAAATTCTAATAAATTTCTGCCTCAATGGAAACAGTTGATAAGGAGAATCTATACCACATTTCTTAAGGAGAAAGATGAAGTTAGAAAACCCTCCTAACATGGACAAGTCTTCCCTCCAGAAGGATTAGAAATGACAGATGAAGCAAAGAATCAGGAGCCACATAGAAATTAACACAAATGGGCCAAAATGGCGGACAAGCAGGAGACGTGGCAAACTTCCTCAAAGATCATTGCCCAGCACATCTGCCTTCTTTGTTGGCAGGTAGACGGTGCATGAAGCTACTAGCCTGCCTTAAAAGTATAGAGATGCAACAAAGAATATCAATACAAATTTTACCCGAAAAACATACCATACACTTACTTTATGGCCTAAAATATCTGGGCTTAGAATCAGGATTTTGACTATATAATTAATAGCCTGACAGGAAAATGTACAGGATGAATGTTTTATCTAAAGTCTACCGACATTAATGGATAACCAAATTATGGTACATACACACAATGGAATGCTATGCAACACTAAAGAATATTGTACAATCTGCAAAACACTACATAACGTGGATGAACTTGAGGACATTATGCTAAGTGAAATAAATTAATCACAGAAGGACAAATATTGTATTAGTTCATTATTGTAAAAAGTCAAGAAAATATTTATACATGGAAGGAAACTTTCTTAGTTGGTTACCAGGGGTGGGAGGGGAGAGGAGGGAACACTGCAAAAAAAAAAAAAAAAGTCTACTGATATTTATCACTTGGTTGCATCAAAGACAAGCCATTGGTCAAAGTACAATGAACATATATCTTTTCACATAAATTTGTATGGATGATTTAAAAAGAATGAGAGGGTACAGGAAACAAAAAACATAGCAGTAAAAATACAATATATAATTCTATCAATAATAACCAAAAGCTTACAGATTCAAATAAAACTAATTTACATGTGACCACTTTGAGTCAACAAGTTCATTTCTACAGTTTCCAGAAGAGAAGCAGCAAACGTTTCTATGGCTGATATTATGTGGCTATGGGCCTTATCAGTGGGTTGTCTTCCTAGAGTATGCTTATAATCTGATCTGAGCCATGGTATTCTCAATTGTCTCATATGCATGTGAAAGTTGGACAATGAATAAGAAGAATTGATGCATCAACATTATGATGCTGGCAAAGAATAATAAATATACCATGGACTGCCAGAAGAATGAACAAATCTGTCGTAGAAGAAGAACAACCAGAATTCTCCTATAAAGCAATGATGGCAAAACTTCGTCTCATGTACTCTGGACATGTTAACAGGAGGGACCAGTACCTGGAGAAGGACATCATACTTGGTAAAATAGAAGGTCAGCAAAGAAGAGAAAGACTATCAACAAGGTGGACTGACACTAGCTGCAACAATGGGCTCAAACACAGCAACAATTGTGATCTGGCACAAGATAGGGAGTGTTCCATTCCTTTGTATGTAGAGTCCCATGAGTTAGAATCAATTCAATAACATTTAATAACAGCAACATACCTGTAATATATTGTCAATGCAGCAAAAGCTAATCTTTAGGAACTTATTATGCAGTGGTCTCTGTCTGCTTGTCTTTTACTTTACACAATTTCTGCTTTTTTTTTATTTAGTTCTAAAGCACAGGCCTAGAGACACCTATAAGATTTATTTGTTTGAGGAAAACCATATGCTCCATAGTTCTTTCTGAAGAACTTTCATCTCCACCAATTAATGCTTAAAACCTCTCTGAAACCAAAGTGATGAAGGTAAGTAATTTATATTTACTGAAGAAGAACAAATGTAGGCACCTTGCCCAGAATCTCTCAGTAAATAATCACAGAAAAATGAGCATCCATCACCTATTCCAACATGCTCTCTAAAGACAACTATGCAGCTGCATAGTTGCATGATGTAAGCATGCAGTGATGAGTCTCTCCTCATCCAGAGCTAAACTGAAAATTCATACAAAACAACAATTATACAGAAGCCAGAACTATCTAAGCTGGCATGGCTCTTGTTTGTGCTTTATTTAAAATATTTTTGAGTCTGCTCTTCTCTCACCGCAGGTACTCTAAGTCATACCAAGTTTGCCCTTGTGCTTACCTTCACCATACACAAATGTCTTCCTGCAACCAAACTCTCTGCAGCTGTATCTTAAACACTAGCTAGCACCACCCTAACATTTCCAAATACAAATTTGGTCTCTTTACTTCCCTGGTCAAAAGCTTCTGATGTTTTTCCAATTTATACAAAATAAGTTCCATATCCATTAGCCTAGAATTCAAATTCTTTTTTTATTTAATTATAACATAATCCTTTGAATTTTATCTATCAGTACACCTTGGCCCCTAACCCCTTTCTTAAAACAAATATAACCACACATACACATACATAAATGCACACAGAAGTTCTATATTCCAGTTCACTAAACATGCCCTGAGTTTTCTCAAATCTTAGGGTTTCTCTCTTTTCTTTTCTTTTATTGTAATTTGGGTGAAAGTTTACATAGCAAATTCATCTTCCAAACATCAGTTCCCATACACTTTGTCTCATGACATGACTGCAATTTCCCACAATGCAACAGCTCTCCTACCAGTTCCTTCCCATAGCCACCTCTTCCCTCCCATACACTCCTGCCCGCCTCCTCCAAGCTGTCTCCTTGTGCACATTCAACCCTTCTATTCTCCCATGATCGATCTCTCCAATGAGTATATCTATAATGTAAGTGTGCAGCTCATATGCCTGTCTTTTGTTTGGCTGGAAGCCACTGGAGTGGGTTTAACTGCAGACCTGAAGGGCAATTAGGACCTATAGTCTCAGGGATTTCACCAGCCTCTCTCAGAGCAGCAAACCTGGTGCCCCCCCCTTTTTTTTTTTTTTTCATGATTTTTAGTTTTGTTCCACATTGTTCTCCCACTCTATCCAAGATCTCCTACAGAGATTCCCCTCTGAGTGGTTGACATTGGTAGCTGAGCACCATCTAGTTCTTCTGGTCTCACAGTCATATAGGCTGAAGATCACATGGTGTACCAATCCCTCAGACTAATTGTTTCCATGCATCTTTGGCTTTCCTCATTCTTCTTTGCTCTGGAGGAGGAGAGACCCATCATTGCATGCTTGCATCATTTCAGGGCTGCTTGCAAGCTTTTAAGATCCCAGTCACTACTCACCAAAGTAGGATGTGGAACAATGTTTTTGTATAATATGTTACTCAAATCTTAATGTTTCTTTGCTAAAACTTCTTCAAGATCCCTTCAATGTCATAACAGTCTTCTCATCCTTCATAGGTCAGCTACATAAGGAGGCTACCCAATTTGTCCTGTTGTTGTTGTTGCTGTTATGTGCCGTCGTGTCAAACCCGACTCATAGCGACCCCTCCTTGGGTTTCCGAGGCAGTATCACTACGGAAGTAGGATTGCCCAACCTTCCTTCCGAGGAGTGGCTGGTGGGTTTGAACCGCCAGCCATCTGGTTAGCAGGCAAGTGTCTTAGCCACTATGCTACCAGAGCTCCCCCAATTTGTCCTACTAAACACAAATCTGTATTTCTTGCCCAATCTTAATGAACATAGAATATGCATCTCTTCAAACACTGGTACTACTTATCTTGACCAGTGTTTTTCTTCATCACTACCTTTAAATTCACTAAATAGCAGAACTGTATCTAACTTATTTACATTTAACCCCCTACATACAGCACAGGACATGATGTGTTGCATGTAGTAGGCATTAAATTTGCTAAATTGAACTTAATAATGTTTAGTAAATAATGTCAAAGCATTGCCAGCCAACTTTCAGCCTAAGTAATCATTTATGATACCGATTCTCCCCTATTTAGTGAGTAGAAAATTCCATTCAAAAATATTACAAAAACTATTTTCTTATTATTTTTTCTTTTACTTTTCTTCAATAAAAAGAATGTAATCAAAAGGGAGCCTGCAATGATCCAATGCACACTGCAATAGGGAAGAGCTGAGGACACAATACTTAATTAATATTTAGCTCACTTTATGTCAACTATAGAATTTCCTGACATTGTTACATATGGAATTCCAACAGCAGAAAGAATTACTTTTCAAATATGCCCCATCTGAACTATTCAACATGTAACACTTAACTGAAACTATCTCATGTTGTTACAGATTTATTTCAAGTATACACTAATTACAAAATATAACCTTCACTGACACATTTAAACATCAATCACTATGCCAAACATTTAACTCTATTGATAAATTTAATCCTCACAAGAACATTTAAGTATACTATCATTATGCACATTTCACAGAAGAAGAAAAGGAAAATTTAAGAGATGTGACTATTCTGCCTAAGATCACATTGTTAGTTAGTAGTAGAACTTTGACTTGAATCAAGTCTTTTTGAATAACAAGATATATTTCCTAACTACATGTTGTTGTTGTTATTATTTGCCACTGAGTCGGACCGACTCATAGTAACCCCTCCTTGGGTTTCCAAGGCGTATCACTACGGAAGTAGATTGCCCCATCTTCCTTCCGAGGAGTGGCTGGTGGGTTTGAACCGCCAGCCTTCTGGTTAGCAGTCAAGTGCCTTAGGCACTACGCTACCAGAGATCCTAAACTACATGAGAAAAGTCATATAATTTAAGCAAAATTTACATGGTTGAAATGTTATATGGTAGGTGAACCTTTTCTTATTTTTATTATATGATGAGTCACATATGTGCATTAGATTTATGATCGCTTATTTAAAAATGTCTCCTCAGAAATTCTAATCAAGACCCTTGTTGAGTATGTTAGTACTGTACATTTAATAAAAAATTTTAAAATGCTGAATGAAATTTAATATCTATTTTCATAGTTTTCTTCATATATTCTGCTTATATTTTCCAAAATTATTGGTAGGCAAAATTTTCTTAAAACTAAACAGACCATCATTTATTTTCTGTTCATGTTGACTTCTGGCGCTATATTCTTCTTTTATGAGAATAGGGCTTGAAATTGTAAATCGTCTCATATGTAAAAGATGCAGGATAGCACTTTCAAAATTACAATTCTGAATTACAACTCAGGTATTTCCCGAATACAAAAGTGCAAGAAAAGAAAAATAATTTACATGAAAATAAGTGCATATAGATTACTAACTTCACTAGTTTTAAGGACAAAATCACTTTACTTTGATTTATTTATAACTTTTTTAAACTATACTGTCACTGTGAGTGGGATAGACTTGTTTCAATTTTAAGTACTGCTTTTCAAATTAATTATAATCATATAACTCAAGCACTATTTACCATATCAGTTTACAATGAGAATAAAGCACATTTGTTTCTAATGCTTTTGACCTTCATGGTCTTTTCTTTCACCACAGTCATCAAGGTTGTTAAAGCAGAATCCTGAGGGAAACTGATGTCCTCATTACTGAGACAAACAAATCTATTTCTCCTATTTAGAATGCTGTTCTTTGATATTAATTTTTAAAAAATTATCAAATTATAGGCCTGAAAAGTACTGTAGAAATGTATCCCTTCATTTGCCAGGTTTCACTCATATCATTATCTCCTGGCACTATTAATCCTGGCATTAAATGTCTCCAGGTGAAGAGGTTCTACTTCCTCCTTCAGGAACCTGTTTCAGTTCACAAAAATGCTCTTATCACTACCAGATTTTTCCCCTCTGTTCATGTTTACAGACTAAATTTTTTAAATGTGAGTAAATAATTCCTCATACTTTTCTTCTCTAGTTACTTCACTCCATTTTGAATTATATTTCTTTCCTAGGCTGTAGGATCTTAGAGAAGAGAGAGGACTAGAGAGTTTTCTGTGTATTCTTCCCTAGAGCATCAGAAGCTGCTCATGCTAGCAGGTACTCAAAGAGCTAGATAAGGATATTTGTTGCCTTTTATGGCAATGCTACTATGAAGTCCTGTTCAGCTCTGCTATGAACAACGAGCCCCTCTAAACCTGAGTACTCTGCTGATTTTTATGAGTAATGTTCTCATAGGCAGTAACCCCTACCATGGAAATAGCCCATATTATAATGTTATTGTGAGAATTGAAAGAGTTAAAATACATAAAAAGCCTAGAATAGTATGTGGCATATAGTAAATATAGGAACTCTGCCTAAGGCACTTGACTGCTAACCAGAAGGCTAGCGCTTCAAACCCACCAGCCACTCCTCGGAAGGAAGGTTGGGTAATCTACTTCTGTAGTGATACTGCCTCGGACCCAAAGAGGGGTCACTATGAGTTGGATCCAACTCGATGGCAGTGAGTGTGTATATAGTAAGTATTCAATAAATGTTAGCTATTTATCCCATTTAGGAGCCCTGGTGGAGCACTGGTTAAGACCTCAGCTGCTAACCAAAAGGTCAGCGGTTTGAACCTACCAGCTGTTCCATGTGAAAAAAAAACATGGCAATCTGCCTCCATAAAGATTACAGAAACCCTACAAGACAGTTACATTCTGTCCTACAAGGTTGCTATGAGTTGGAATTGACTCCATGGCAGTGAGTTTGGTTTGGCTTTTAATCACTGCTACTACTTCTACTACTATTACTGCTGCTATTACAGCAGCTGCTACTACTGCTACTATTCTACTACTACTATTACTGTATTACTGCTACTACTTCTGCTGCTTCTGCAACCACTAATACTACATACATGGCCTCTGTTTTTGTTCTCTAGTGCTGCTCTAACAAAAAATTCCTTTGTGGGTGTCTTTAGGGAGCTCTGGTGGCATAGTGCCTAAGGCATCTGACTGCTAACCAGAAGGCTGGTGGTTCAAACCCACTAACCACTCCTCAGAAGGAAGGTTGGGCAATTTACTTCCATAGTGATACTGTCTTGGAAACCCAAGGAGGAGGGGTCGCTGAGTCAAATTGACCCAACGGCAGTGAGTTTGGAGTTTTTGTTTGGGTGGCTTTAACAAGCAGAGATTTTATTCTCTTATAGTTTAGGAGGCTAGAAGTCTGAGTTTAAGGTGCCAGCTCTAGGGGATGGGTAAAAGTCCCTCGACCTTGGGCTTCAGCTCTGTCTCTTGCTCCCAGCCCACTAGAGCTGGAGGTGTCTCTTAATTCAGGCAGCTGCTGAAGCTGACAAACCCAGGGTCCACAAATAAAATGGTACAGTCCCAAGATTACCAAACCGTCTGGCAGGTTACTAATTCAAGTTCAGAGGCAGTCCTAAGATCAGCAGGAAACATGGCAGGCTGCTGAATGAAGACTTGGGTACATGCAGAGTCCCAAGTGAGCCAAAAAGCTCAGAGACTTCTCTCAAAGTTTTTTTTTTTTTTTTTTTTTGATATATTGGAAGTAGACTACATCCCTAAGGCAGCTACTCAGCTGCTCCAGTAGATTCCACCATGGGTTCATTATCATTCTTATCACAGGGGATAATTACATCCATTTGCCCAGCCATTCAAAACCAGAATCAGCCAAGCTGACACACCACTTAACCACCACAGCCTGTAACACAGTTATTATTAAGTTTGGAAAAGACAGTCAGCAAATTTATACCAATTAGGAATTCTAGCTTTTCAAGATTTTTCTGATAGAATGCCATTTTGTAAGATCTGCATTAATGCTCTTCTGTTAATGTGAATAATTGAAAGCTTATCTAATAGAAATATGTTTCAATATTATATGATGTTTACCAACTCCATTAATGAATTAGGAGGAGTATGGTATCCAAGTTTGCAGAAAATTATAAGGATAATCAAATATTAAATTTCTTATAAAGATCTATAATAGGATATATTATACCTTTTCTCCATGAATTGATGTCAAAGGATATTTTGAAAATAATTTTTCATAAAAATTTATATTTTCACAGTGCCCAGAATAATTTGCAATATTTATCTTCTAAATAAAAATATAAACCATGAGACTATGGCATCATCAAATCTTTTTCAACAGATGAAGGGTCTAAAGTGTAGAAAAGAAGCAGTTTAAGAATGGGTCAAAATGTGATTAGATTTCAGTCTCTGAGTTGCTAGTAAACTGTTACAGCAATTGAAGTTTGCCGGCCTCAGAAAGGCAAACACAACAAAGTTAGCATTTAGATTTACACATGAATTAACAAGTTTGTAAAGTCTATTTCCATGGGGGGACAGACTACAGTGTGGTGCACATAAATATAAAAACACTCACACACGTACACACACAAGAAATAAAATTAACTCTTTTGCCCTAATTTACTTTGACCAAACTTTAATTCTCAAGTGGATTTTATGATAGACCTCACAGCAGATACAACTCCAACTTAAGACAAATTGTCTTTGTGGTTTCTAAGGAAGCCTGTCCAACTTGCCTTTCCCATTGTGCTAATTCTGGGTGACCCAGATTGGTGATCTTGGAAACTAAGTCTGCAAATGGTACAGCTGTTCAGATGATCCTGCTGTGGTATCAATAAGGTGACTGTGAGAGTGAAACAAAACCAGTGTTTTGAAATTACAAATGACAAATTCAAACTCACATTAGTATCATTATTTAAAAACATAGATTAATCTTGTCTAGATTAATTATAACCACGTAGCTCCTATCGGCAGTGTATGATAACATATCCATTTATTGTCAGAACAGCAAATTCCTAATAATATGGAAAATGTCTAGAATCGACACATTTCTTAACATAATACTTCCACTGAGAATAAATATATTAGCAGGATTAGCTAGTATAAGAATAAGAGTTAGAGTAAGTTGTTTTATTTGTTTTCTGTACAAGTCACATTCTTGATACTTACAAAGGCAGGTTACATAGTGTTTCAAGTATTATTTTTTATCAATGTTTGCTTGATGTTTGTTATTATTTCTTGGTGTTATATTTTATTCAGAATTATACAGTGGTTGTTTTTTCTCCTCTCTCTCTCTCTTTTTCCCCCTCTCAAACGGTCATTCTTAATCATGCCTACATATTGTAATCAAATCTAAAACTTTTAAAGAATACTGATGCTTGGGCCATCCCACATCCCAGAGATTCTTATTTAATCATCTGATGTGAAAATAAGCTATTAGAGTTTTTCAAAGCTCCCAAGATGTTTCCAAGGTTTAGTCCAGGTTAAAGATCACTAATCTAGAAACATTTTCTTTTTGTTTTTTGCTTCAGGGCAACTAAGTCACCTGTTTTTACCTAATAATGAAACACGCAGAGGTCATTGAAAGGGTTATAGTGTGAGAGTACCAGTTTTACCTGATTTTATCTATCAGGAAGAATGATTCTTTCAAAATTCTTTAGGAGCTCTGATGGTGGAATGCCTAAGGTATTTGACTGCTATCAAGAAGGCTGGTAGTTCAAACCCACCAGCCACTACTCAGGAGGAAGACTGGCCAATCTACTTCCGTAGAGATACTGCCTGGGAAACCCAAGGAGGGTTGCTATGAGTCATATTTTCATGCTGATAACAAAATAAACACTTGATAAAAATCTATTTGATCAGTAAATAAACATGCAACTATATTATAGCAGCCATGAATTGAGAAAACAAACATGATTCTAAAAATAAAGCTATATGAATATTATCTTCTCCTGAAAATTCTGTATCATAGTGGAGGAGCCCACTGTGTTGCTTCTGTGTCATAGCCCCATAAAGATTTCCAGGTAGTTGTATGTAAGAGTCAGCAAGATTGCATAAGTTTCAATTGCTATCCACGAAACAAAAGATATAAATTCCAGAGAAACAACCTATAGCTCAATTTGTCATTTAGTGTCTGGTTATGGTGGTGGGCAATGAATAGTTAAGCATTTGGCTACTAACCTAAAGGTTGGAGGTTCAAACCACCCAGCAGCTAAGTCCTGGCAATCTGTTCCCATAAAAATTACAACCAGGAAAAGCTTATGAGGAAGCTTTACTCTGTCACATGAAGTCACTATGAGAATCAACTCAACAACACCCAACAATGACAATATCTCTAGTGAACAGCAAAGGAAGTCATCAACTACAAAGATGTGGATCTTCCAGATATAATCAGTAGTCAATTATCAAGCCTGTAGCACTTTTTTTTTTTTAATCATACTCTGATCAAGGTTCAACTTCTATAGGAAACATCTTACACCTGTTGTAAAAGTCTTTCAATTCAAAGTTTGTTCTCTTTAATTATACTTTCTTTTCTTTTCTTTAGTAGTAGGAGTTTTTTATAACAGTTCTTCTCATTCTTGAGTGATTACTTAGTGTATGAAATGCTTTACCATACACTTTTAAAAATTTAATTCTCTGATAACTTTATAAAGCAAGTATTAACATCTCCATTTTACAGATAGAAATCAGAAGTTTAAAAGGCTATAGTTACCTCCCAAAGATACATGGCTAACAGGTGACCAAGCAGGAATTAAATCTCTGGGGTAGCTGACTCCATTCTCTGAACAAAATATTAGTTTTTAATCTTCTTCTCGTTCATTCAAATTATACCACCATCTTCCCAACCAGCACCATCTCATCTTTAGAACATCTTTCAGTTATGTATTTCTTCTATTTTGTCTTCAAAAAGTACTTTCTCTATATGATACTCCAGAGGGCCATTTATTCTTCTCAAAAACTAGGGCTAAAAATGTTAAGTATTCTTTGTCTTGTATTTCCGTTTCAAATTTGTAATGTTAAAGACGTTTATTAGTAAAACAATTACATAAGTTATAAACTCCTTCAAAACTATCATTGACTAAAATTAAAATTTTTCATTTTTCAATTAAATTGGCGGGTTTGAACCACCCGCCTTCTTGATAGCAGTCAAATAAATACCTTAGGCACTCCACCACCAGAGCTCCTAAAGAATTTTGAAAGAATCATTCTTACTGATAGATGAAATCAGGTGGCATTAGCACTCTCAAACTATAACTCCTTCAAATATAAGAGAATTTATGTTTTCAAAATCTAATAATACAATGTTTTTCTAATGGCAAATTAAAATCTTTCACACATGTGCAAAGTACACTATAAGAAAAATACTTCATCATCTTATTAATGGTCAAAAAAAGAAATATTTATTTTTCTCACTCATTCTCTGAATATTCAATTCACATAAATAACTTCATCAACCTTCACAGGACAATGTTGTTACTCCTTTTCATTATTACACTTTTAACCTCAATTATTTGAAAACAGGAGTAGAGTAAGTATATAAATATAAGGATATTAACAAGTCAACAACAGAAAGTACATGTATGAAGATGGTGGAGGAAGTGGCAAGAAAATTTAGGAAAACACTTGCCACTTTTTAAGAACATTTTTACACAAAGAGATGTACGCTGTCCGCTAAACATGTTAAATTTAGCCAGTGGGTAAGAATGTGTTGTATTCTCAGGCCAGTGGCACCTCTCCTGAAAGAGATCCAAAGTTTTCCAAACAGAGTGACCCTTGTTGTCTTTGTGTAAACTGACCAGTTCTTTTGATTTTCCAGGGAGGGCAGGTTTTCACCCTGTGAGTGGTCAGCAAAGTCTAGCTTGCAAGACAGGATTGAAAGCATAAAGCCATCAAGATACAGAGAAATTAGTGACAGTAACTGAATATAGACTTCTGTTTATTTCATTTACTGTTTCTCTTCATATTGAAATCTGATATGTAAATTTAAAGAGTGGTAAAAAGTTAATCTGTTTAGGCCTAATATATGTACAGAAGTACAATGATTTTACTGGTACTCTTTCTTGTTAACTACTCTGAATTGTTTTAACTAGTTATTTGACATAAGAATAGTCACTGAATTAATACTGTGGCATGATAATACATTTTCTTTTATATTTTCATGTTAATGAAGTTTAAAAGCAAAAGAGGAGTAGCATAAATATAGCAACTTTTTTAATCCTCAGAAATAAAACAGTCATGCAATTTCCTCTGAAGCTGAAATATAAAGATTAAAACATGGTCAAGTCAGCAAATATTTACTGAAGTGTGTTAAGTTCTATGACACATACAGAAAAATGTCGACTTGTGTCCAAATCTTATGTGAATCATTTTTGTTGAATCTAAAGTGCACTTATTTTTGCAATGGAAAATAATACCATCAAACTCAAGCAGTTTTATTTTTTTTTTTAAAGATAAAAGTCTGTTGATATTTGTGAATTAAAGAAATTTCAGATATGACACATAGCAAATTCACATTTGGGGGCATGCTTCTATATGTATTTAATGTGAACTGTCCCATGTTACTTAAGGTTCACAAGGAAAAGGAGAAGTAGAATAAATAAAAAGTAAATATAATGGTAGTAAAAATACAAAAAAAAAAAAAAAAAAGTCTAATGAGCCCTAGGCCTCTTTGTCACTTTTTGGTGGAAAGACCAAAGAAAAAAGCAATCTCCAGTGTTAAGAGTAATGCAGAAATGAATTTATGGTGATTAAAAATTGGTAAATATGACTACATACTTTATAAATAGCTCTTCTAAAAATGCTAAGATTAATAGTTTAGGGTACAATATATACAACCAAAAAAAAAAAAAAAGCCATAAAAAAGTCTTTCATACTAGGAAAATAATTTATACAACAAACAAGTGCAGACATTCCATCTGGCATCCTATTATCCATCTTAATTATTGCAATGAAAGAACCACTAGCCATCATATTTAAAAGAATATGGACAACTGAAGGGTTACCAGGAGATCAGAAGAAAGGTTTGTACTAAAATAAAGTGATGATTAAATTGGAAATCAGGTTATAATGCTGATGATACATTTCATTTGGATAAACAAGGTAGCTTTGTCTTTGAAAATTGTATCTACTGACCTTGCCTGTTTCTTGGTAATTTAATAAACAACTATATAATTTGTGTCTTATCCACACACCAGGTTTAATTTACAGAAAGCTTTAAGCTTTTTCAGCAGGAAGGAACTAAAAAGTGGGGCTTGCCATGGGTTTAGGTTGGTAGAGGGTAGGTTAATTAGGTACCTAGTAGGCAAATAGGATTGCCTTCCTCTAGCATAGCACTTCTCAAAGTGTAATCTCAGAACCAGCAGCATCGGTACTATATGGGAACTTACTAGAAAAGCAAATTGTAAGGTCCTACATCAGAACCAACCAAAAATTCTAGGGATTAGGCCCAGTAATAGATGTTTTCATAAGCTCTGCAGGTGGCTGTGATGCACACTCATGTTTGAGAACCACTATTTCATCAAAAGGAGCTCTGGTAGTGTAGTGCCTAAGGCACTTGACTGCTAACCAGAAGGCTGGCGGTTCAAACCCACCAGTCACTCCTCAGAAGGAAGGTTGGGCAATCTACTTCCGTAGTGATATTGCCTTGGAAACCCAAGGAGGGGTCGCTATGAGTTGGGTCCAACTCGATGGCAAATAACAACAACAACAGCATTTCATCAAAATCAAAGCTTCATGAGGCATGGACCTTGTTTCCTTCACTGCTGTATCCTTAGTACTTAATCTAGAATAGGAGATAACCAATGGACGGCACTCAATAAATATTTCTTGAGTGAATTAATTGAAAAGAAACATTTTTCTTAGAGATTTTAAAAGACAGCCAAGCCATCATTTTAAATACATTTAAAGCTGGCAGGAAAATTCTCTCTCTTTTTTTTTTTTAAATAAAAGCACCCTTCACTTGAGTGCATTCTTATTAGTATTTAGAGTCAAATTGCTTTGTAAAGCAAATTATTTGTTAAAAATATATTGTGACAATCATTACATAAATACTTTTGAATGTGCAGATGGGTGGTTTGTTGTTTTCATTTTTGTTTGAAGGATGACCATTTGAGAAGGGGATGCGCTTGAAAAATGAAATCTATCACCCATTATCTTCTATTGACTAGCATAAATATTTTAAAATTTGGTCATCCATTTTATGGCTAACTCTTCTTGCTTTTTCAATCTAATATTATTTACTCATATAATTTTGTATCACTACACACTCTAGTACTTTGTATAGGTTCATGTCACATATACATATGTGTAACCCAAAAAAGATATGCTTCATTTTCTAAAATCATAGTTTACAGCAAACAAAACTCAAAAGTTAAAAACAATAATAAAAGTAGGATTGGTATCTGAAAACTCTAAACTTATATTACCAGTGAAATAAGGGAACAGACATGAAAAGGAAAATGTATTAACCTCAAGGGACAGAGTAACGGCCATCATCATTTCACAAAGGACAACTTTAGAAGGCACACTTTATTGCATTTTTTGGTTTGAATTATAAAGTTTGGTACAAGATGGGAAAGTGGGCAAAGTAATATATTATAACACTAGTACATCATTTGATATAGCCTCACAAAAGTGTTATTTTAAAAAAATTAATTCAATTCATCTGCAATAGGAAACCTGTCACCATGAGCTAAACACTGGCTGAAAGCCCACATACAGAAAGTTAAGAAACACTTTAATGCCACTTAAGGTTATATATATTATGTTTCTAAAAATTACAATTTATTATGCCTGACATGTAACAAAAGAACTATAAAACTGATAAGAAATGAATCCACAGACCATGGTCTTAGGAAAGGAATGATATTCCTTGAGGGGGATATCTCTTTATTCCACAAGGCCATCTGCAAGGTCAACAATGCCGATAATTGCTGAAGAGATATGTGAGAGTGAGAGGAAGAAAAGTGGAAGTTCAAGAGAGAGGGCAAAGGTATGGAAGTGCGTGATGTCACAGGAAGAGGGGAAAGGACCACAGAGAGAGAACTGTGCAGTGGAGAACCTGAGATTCCAGCAACTTAAACTCCTAAGAAACTACAGCACTATAAGCCCACTACAAATCAATTCTACATAAATACTCAACTGCACTGATGACTTTACTCATCTGCAGTAGGTTAACTAATGTCCTCCAAAAAGAGCTAGATCTCAGTTCTATTCTCCAGAAACTGTCAAATTGACTATTTGGAAAAATAATCTTTGCAGATGTTAATTAAGATGAGATCATGCTGGAGTTAGAATAGGTCCTAAGTCTAATAAGAAGAGGAGTAGACACAGAGATACCCAGGATAAGACCATGTGGATATCCATGTGAAGATGGAGGTAGAGAGACAAAGAAAGCCAAGACTTGCCAGGAGCCACCAAAACCTAGGAGAGGGGCATGGAAAGGATTCCCCCTCATAGTCTCCAGAAAGGGCAAACCTTGCCGGTTTTGGACTTTGGCCTCCGGAATGGCAAAGAATAAATTTCTGTTGCTTTAAGCCACCAAATCTGTGGTAATTTTTTGTGGCACCCTAGGAAACTAATACACCATCTTTTGTTTCCATCTTTAAGGAAGAAGCCTACCAAAGTGCACATTTCCTTTCCTTTTCCTCCAGCTTTAAGACCTTGCTCAATCAATCCCCATTTCCAAGCTCAGTTCTGCTTCTTTTCAACTAGACTTGCTCTTTCTTTCCTCTTGGCCCACACACACTTTCAGATTTCTTTTATTCCAAACATTCTTAAGAGAATCAAACTTCTTATCTTTCTTAAGTAATTTCTCACTTTGTGATCCTCACACAACTACATTCTCAGCCTGCTTTGTACTCCAATGATTACTGCAGCTGCCATGTCATCTTGAATATTTTGAATAATATAAATAAGAAACTCATCAATACCCAGCACAACAGCTATACACAATGTCTTGCCTGTAATGGATGTCCAATTAATGTTTAATAAAAAGTGCTATAGTAAGCAAGGGAGCTCTGGTGGTGCAGTGCCTTAGTCACTTTACTGTTAACCAGAAGGCTGGTGATTCAAACCTACCAGCCACTCCTCAGAAGGAAGACTGGGCAATCTACTTCCATAGAGATACCACCTCAGAAACTCAAGGAAGGGTCGCTATGAATCGGAGTTGACTTGAGGGAAATGAGTTTGTTTTTTTGGGTTTTATAGTAAGCAAGCATTATTATTATTTTTGTTACCCAGCCCTTTATGCTATCACATCTCCAGTATTTTAGAAACTGAAAGGAAATGCCCATCCCCTCATCATAGTTGATTTATCCTAAGTGGACACTTAACCCAAACTGGGCCAATCAGAGTTCCTTCCCTGTGTATTTGGATTTGGGACAAGATAAATCATGCTGGCTGACTTATAGAATGGAGGGTAACTGAACCTAGGAGCTATGGACTGCCTATCACCAAAGACTCAGAACACGTTGGTCTGCAGTGGAAGAGAAGAAGGTAGAATAAAAGAAAGAAGCAGAGTTAAGAAATGGAGACAGAGAGGACAGACAATACTCATGCCCTTGATTCTAATCAGTTCTTGAGTTTTTAATCCTAACTGCATCATCTCCTTTGGTTATAGATTTTTTATTCTACACTTCGAACAAATCCTCCACTGCTGCTTAAGCCATAGTCTCTGGGTGGCACAAATAATTTGCACTTGACTATTAACCAAAAGGTTGGCAATTAGAATCACCCAGTGGCAACATGGAAGAAAGCCCTGGTGATTTTCTTCTGTAAAGATTGCAGCCAGGAATCAGTTCTATCTACTCTGCACCACCTCGAATCCAAGGTGGTTACCTCAAGTCCAAACTGACTTGACAGCAATAAGTTTGAGTAAGTTCTACTTTGTTGGCTCTTGAAACAGTAACAAAATATTCTAAAAAACACAGGTTGATTCTGTCACCTATACTATTTAGCTTAATAGTTAGGAAAAAAATATATACTTTCAGGGGAAATAATCTCAAATGGAGAGCTAAGGTGGAAAAGCTATTTGAAATTAAGGTAACAGATATATCACATCCCCATATATAGGTAAAATTTAATAAGGGTTGTTTGCACATGAAAAATGGGAACTTTTTGTTGATGTGAATTTCTGTATTTTGGTTTATTCTCCAAAGACAAAACGCTTTAGATAACTGTATACTGTGTAGGTAGGATAAGGGTGCTAATGTATGGAATATCATCCTGGAAAAGTTTCATCTAATTTTGTTCAATCAAAATGGAAAAAATTTACTCTGTTGTGGTCACCAGGTGTATTTTTTAATGGAAAGGGATAAAGGAGCCTAAGGTAACTATTAAAACATTTTAATAGCCCCAATTCTTTTTTAAAAATAATTTGGCAAGAAGGT
>NW_006921753.1:7342486-7366380 GCF_000298275.1 Orycteropus afer afer
ATATATATATATATATATATATATATATATATATATATATATATATATATATATATATATGCTGATTGTTAACTTCTGATAAGCTTTGGGTATAATTTTGCATCGTAAGGTGTATGCTTTATTTGCTGTGTTTTCAGTTATACTGCTATGAAAAAATTCTACGTGAATCATGGTCATTATTACCTAGCCTGCAATTGTTTCTTCAATTATAAAACTACTTCTACTTTCCACATTAATGGAAAGGATAACTACATAGAGCAAAAGCTCACAAGGCCACTATGATGGATTCAGGAAAGGCAAAAGCAGTCTCTATAAGCTACTGAATAATTAAATAATTTTCCAAAATATAGTCTTTGGCTTGCCACACTTTCTGTATGGCTGCAGTGTACAGTTAATCTTAAAATGGAAAAACAAAAATAGCTTCCCAGTTTAAACGACTTTGCTCATGACAATAAATGCATGGATGCTAGGAGAAAGGGATAGAGTCTTATAGCTCTAAATGTACACAACATAACAGTGAAATAAGCAAAATAATTTTCAGGCACAGTTGTTTAGTATTTCATGTCTTGTGTTTTCATAAAAGCAATGATAACTTATTAATAAAGCCACCAGGACAAAGGTCTGTTTTACAAAGGCAGCCCTGGTTAAAGGAAATCCCTGAAGCCCAAGTAAATAGAGATGGCAGGAAAGCAGCAGAGTTGTTTCTACGTGTTTCTTGAAGAAGCAGCCAGGGATTCGGAAAATAGTTGGTGGGTGGTGGAAATGGTTAATATGATCAGCTGCTCACCAAAGGCTACAAATTCAAGCCCAGTGAGAGGTTCCTTGGAAGAAAGGCCTGGTGATCTACTTCCAAAAATCAGCCATAGAAAACCCTGTGGAGAACAGTTTTCTGACACATGTGGCTGCTATGAGTCAGTCAACTCAACAGCAACTGGTTTTAGGCAGCTAGGACTAAGGGTGGCAGTGTTCAGGCCATGGCTGTGTGTGTTCTGCAACAGGGAACTGCAAATATTTCAAGAAAGCTAGACAATCTCAGTTCACCGAGGCCTGAAGGATGATTTGGGAGTGGAGACATTCATGTTCTTAAATGTCTGTCTGAGCTTCCTCGTCTTTCAGTTACAGGCATTCCTATGTAGGGAGTCATGTGACATTGGCACACTTGGAGAAAAGGAGAATTAAACACAATCAACCTGCTGATCAAAACTGCTCTGTACTTTCTTAGTAGACTCAATTTACAGATTAAATTTTAATTCTTTGAGCTTTTTGTGTTTTACATGCATCTGCTATGTCATAATTGGCCATCACCATACTTAATGAAAGATCCCTAGCACTCTGCCTATTTATGTGGCATATAAACAGACTAGAACGATTTTGAAAAATAATACACAATACCTTTTCTTCTTTGCCTATTGCTATTGGATTCCTGTTGCAATTTGAGGAGATTCATAGTTCCCTTCATATTTATCCCAGCTCATAAATTGAAAACACTTGTCTCCTAAATCAGCTTCTTTTTAATACTTGACAAGTGAGGTGAGCTAAAATAGTGTGGAATTGCTGATTACCTAAAGCAGGTGTTAATTTTATTCTTAAATGAAAATATATACATAAACATTTACATCTTGTTTTAATTTTACTGTCCTGTTTTTTAGTTATTTCTTTTAAGACAGGTTTGCATGTGTTTTAAAATCTCATATCTTTTGAATTAGCTCTTTACCAGTTTTGAACAAAATGTCAGATACAAAGAATGGCCTAGAAATCAGAACAATTTGGATTTCTAAGTGCCAGAATACAATCTTAAAGTAAGAAGAGACCATTACCTGGACCACCAGAATCTGAGTCATTTTATGAAGTTTGTAATGTTTCTGAAAAATTCCAGAGATGACAGCTATTGGGGGATCATGGCCAACTAGTGTCTCCTTAAATAAGGTGAGTTATAGCTATGTTTTGCAAGAATTTATATTAAAAAAGAATCAATCTCGATGTTGCAAAGATTTGTAGGAGAGTTAGCCCTATGTTTCACAGAATTTAACCTGCTAAATTCTTCCAATGAACCTTTCTTGAAAAAATATTTAATATTCTTCCATTCCTGTAAGCAGTCTCTAAAATAGAAAAATAAAAATGTTTCACTTTGAAAGTCATCTATGCTTTGAAAATTTCTATGATGGACGGAAATAGTTTGGCAGTGTAATTTTCTATTTTTATGTAGTTAGTTCCTTGAAAATCCTCTAGCTTTCATTTATAAGGTACCTATTCAATACATAAAGAAAGAAATAATAATGTAATGATATGGGCTACTTCCCAAAATTTATAATTACCTACATTCAAGTGATCTGCAAATGTGTCTGCTATAAATTCAAAATCATGCAAAAATGCTACATGCACCTTCCTGGAAATGAACAGGTTTCTCTTGGTTTGTTTTGTTTTGTTTTGTTTTTTTTGGTTTGTAAAATGATACAGTTTCCAGAAGGTACCAGAAATGAATAATCATCCTAAATCTGGATAATATATTATTTTATCTGCACCATATTTATAAATGTTACTAATCTTTCCTAAGCAATAGTTCTCCTTTGTCTCATCAGAGACTGAATTAAACAACATTAAACAAATTTCTTTAGATCAAGAATTGCAAGTCTATTGTTGTTGTTATGTGCCATTGAGTCGGACCTGACTCATAGCGACCCCTCCTTGGGTTTCCAAGGCAGTATCACTACAGAAGTAGATTGCCCAACCTTCCTTCCGAGGAGTGGCTGGTGGGTTTGAACCGCCAGCCTTCTGGTGAGCAGTCAAGTGCCTTAGGCACTATGCTACCAAGAGAGGGTATAAGTATGAAGCACTTTCCCAATGAATGTGAATGGTCCAATTAATGAGACCAACTGGAAATTGAGAAACATTGCTCCTGGACTTATATACCACAAGTTTCAAAAACTATCCAAACTTTTAAAGTTGGCTCAACAATAATTTAATGTCAGAAATGTGTTACTGATAGAAATTTTAAATTACTCCTATGATATATTTTCTTCTCACAGTAACTTTCTTTTCATTACACACATGAATCTCTTTTCATTAAAGAAAACATGTTTTTGGTTAAGTGTAATATGTTTAGGCAGCCTTTTAGTGGTCATCAGATAGGCTTCCATTTTTATATTTGCAAATCACTCCAAAACTCCAATAAAAAAGCAAACTTTGCAACCTCATCTTATATGTGATTTAAACTTGCATCCAAGCAAATATTTTTAAAAATACCAATGAAAATGGAGGGTCATTTTAATTCCAATATATCTACAGGGTTTATTGTAATAAATCAGAATGGTTTCACACGCTTACAGAAGGAAGACAAAAACAAGGAACATATAAAGATGAGTAAAACTGTTACTGCAAAATTTCAAAAGCATAGAAATACTATATTTAAATAAATACTGCAATTTCTCAACTCAAAATAAATAAATTACTATTTAAGAAAATCTATCTCTTCTACAATTTTTGTATTATCACTTGTTATCATTTTTAAAATAATACAAACTTATTATAAGTCCAAAAATCCACAGCCATCCTGTCGATTCCAACTCACAGAAACCCCATTGGGTTTCTGAGACAGTAAATCTTTACTGAAGTAGATTGCCCAGTCTCACTTCTGCGGAGTGGTTGGTGGGTTTGAAACACCAACCTTCTGGTTAGCAGTCAGATGTCTTTGGCACTGTGCTACCAGATTCTGTATTCAAATCACATGAAAGGGTATATAGTTTTAAAAAATAAATATATAGACTATCCACCTATCTCAGAACCTCTTTGATCCCTCCAGAAGAGGCCAGTATAAAATGTCTTTGTATGTTTTTCAGGGGAGGGAAAAAAAAAAAAAAAAAAACCTATGTATATACACATGTGTATGTATGTGATGGTGTTATTTATATACATATTCCATTTTATTCAAAAGGAGCATGCCATAACATGGTTCTGTCCACTATTTATATTACAATTCATTGTTACATTTTTACTAAATAAACATGAAGAATTAAAGGATAATTTTCCACCTTATATGGAATATTTTTCTTTTCCATTAAATTTAAATGTGTCATATTTGCACCTTTTCTTAGAAAGTACAGTAAAATACTCAGCTTAAGATGTTAATAGTGGCAATATTAATGATAGTTGTTAACATTTCTGAAGCCTGAACTATTTGTGATTCACATTGTTAATCTCTCCAAAGATTCTCTCACTTAGTTCCTTTAATAAACTTCTGATTTGGTGATTATTATTTTTTTTCATTTTACAGATAAGAAAAAGTACTTGGAGACATTACATGATTTATTTAATTATATAATTATTTCAGTTATTCTTTCTTCTACTAGTCTTTCATGAAATTTTAACATGCTCATATAACTTATTGAATCTAAACTATAGCTGTAAATTCTCATGGATTTGAGTCCTTAAGAGTGCCATTAGAAACACTTAGAATATAATTATTAAGTTAAAATATTTTTTAAAACATTTTTTTATATTTTAAAAAGAAAAGGAAAAAAATACCATTTCTTGATCTTAAGTAAGTATTCTTAGATGAGTATTTCTGCAATCAAGTATTAAGCTTCGATTCAGCCCCAGCCACCTAACACTCAAAAATTATAGACCATTTGAACCAAAAAGAATATTAACTGACAGTTTCTTCCTTCTCCAAACTTAATCTCTTCTCTTTTATAGTTTTAATTATTTTTATTGCTTTTCTAGGAACCATACCCAATTTCTCTAAATCTTTACTTAAAATATGGAACTGAACTGAAATGTAATACTGTATTCTCTTGAAAAGTTTGTTCCATGTTGAATAGGGTACAGATTTTATCCTTCCTTGTCCATTATAATTTCATTCTCTATTGATGCTTGTCCATATTGTATGTTTCTATGGCTCATTTATTTAATTTATGACCCACTGTGATTGGGGAATCTCAGTCTGCAAACAAGTTCCATGTCCAGCTCTAAATTGTGTGTACTGATGAGCACAAAAGAAGCATAAGTAAAACAAAAAACAGGCAGTGCAAAGATCACAGATCATTTTTACCTGGCAGTGGAATAAAATCACACAACATACACAGGCACATGAAAAAATCCCACTTAGTCACTGAACAAGTAATGAAACAGGGAACAGAAATGTGAAGTGACTAATCAATTGCAAGGGCTGCTAAAGCGAGAACTGAACCCTTGGTTTCCGGTCCCTCTCCAGTACTCCGTATCAGTCTGTCACTGATCACTAGTGGGTGGGTCACACCATGAAGGAAATCTCTTGGTCACTGTTCAACAATGAATCAATTTACTCTTATTAACTCAATAGTGATAAACCAAAACTCACTAGTAAGTGAATTCTAGTTTAATCACCAAGTAATAAAGTTAGTGGAGTATATGGACTGTTTGTATGGGATCTGTTTTCTTCTGTTTTTCTTTTCTTTTATTGTTTATGAAGTAACTATATTTAGCGATGTTTGTATGTGGTTAAAAAGTACATACCATTTCTGTTGTGGGAATCAATATTATTTTTTCAAACTAAGTAGTACACGCTATATCCTGCAAACAACTAAAGATAAAAAGCTAACAGATTTTGCAATGTTTCCCGAAGGCAAAAGTAAATTAGCAACAAAAATGGAAAGCAAAAGATGATCTTGTGTTTGAAGTGTTTCTATGGTTTGTTTGATGGTGCCTTGTTCTTTTTTGTGAGTGTGTATGGGTGTGGAATATTATTTATTTTACCTTTATTTCCGTCAGCTGTGCCCTGTAGCAACCTTGTTTGGAAGCTCAACCAGTGAGACGAGTCTATACTTCTGTAAAAAATGTAATTACTCCTCAGTTATTCCAAGTATTTCTCTCATAGAAGAATTTCTAAATCTATTTTAAAAATTGACCTGGGGTATAAAGAAGAGACAAACTCATAATTTGTCAATACAAAACATCATTAACATCTAAAAGGATGTTAAGTAGAGTGAGATTGAAACTATCAGCAAATTTATGTTTATTGGATAAGTTGCTCATGCTACTTTTGATGTTTGCTTTCACTTTAAAGGATTAAGTGAGAATAGAGACTTTTCCAAACATTGAGAATGATTGGAAACAGAACACAATAAGAATTATTATTTGGTAGTTCCTGGATTAGGAACTTGTGTTCATAAAAGTATGCTTCTTATAAATGTGCTTAACTTGATAGGAAAGAATATAACATACCTTTGTATAAAATTCTACAACTCTTTAAGAAAACAATTAAGTATATATATATAATCTGATGTGATGATACATCTTTTCTGGCTGTTGGAAGCATGATCAAAGGAACAGGGATAGTGAAGTGGAGTGTGAGGAAAAAAACTAGAAAAAATTAGGAGTGAGATGTAATATCCTAGCCAACAAGAATGTGTTCAATTGGACTATGTTTGTGATTAAACTGAGAGAAACTGTGACTAGGATTAAGTCTACACTGTATGGCATCCTTGATTCTTTCATGTTCAGTTGGCCGATGCATGAACTGTAGGACAGCTGATGCTGATTGAATACAGTATAGTCACCAGTTCTAGTCAAAGGCATTTCACTGGTCTATTTCTGTCTTCCTAACCCTGCCCTTCTAAATTCATTTCTTCTTCCTTCATATTTGGTCACTCATCAGACTTCCCTTTTCCATTTCTGACCTCACCCACTCATCTCTTTGTTTTACTCATTTCTCTAATTTTAACTTCCTCTGCAACATTGAGAGGCAAACTATTTCAGACTCAGCCTCAGTGGGTAAAACATTTAGATATACTTTGGGTGGCGGAAAACAGAAGCTCAATGGTCAAGTCTTACTAAAGCCCACTGATGCAGAGTGTAGAGCAGATGACCCAGTATTATATGTTCCACTCATCTGTGGGAAAGGAGATTCCAAAATACTGTCTTACTATATTCTCATTGGTTCAGATATAGAATTCAACCTGGATAGACAAGCCTTCAACATTCAACACAGATTTGAGTTTATTCAGATAAACTCACGTGGAAACTGATAGCTGCATTGTATATTTATGTTACTATTAAATCATATTTTCTATCATCACTCAATTTAACTTTACTGCTAGAATTAAGCAAATTAATAGCGTTCAGAATTCCTAATTTTGGTATAGAAGCATGAATCCACATCAACTATGGTGGAATTTGACAAGCACTATTAAATTTACTCAGTAATCCTCTGGTTTCCAAGATAGCTTTGCATCAAAATTTCTTTGTAAGAAAAAGTTTTTTCCATTCCTTGTTCTTCTCCCTTCAGGATTAAAAATTAACATTGCTAGTTATTGGAGTGATTGGTATTTGGAATTATTAAATGTGTTACCAATTAGGTTTCACAAAAAAGCAAAAAAGAACACTATTTTGTAGAATGATACTTCTAACTCACACAAAAAAATCTGTAGCCATCTCTCTCTCTCTCTTTTATTTATATAGCAATTTCTCTTTCATACTAGTGTCTGAGAGGTCCTCTCCTTCCTTCCTTTACCCCTTCTCTCATCAATAAAAGCTGTTCTCATAAGCATCACTTCTCTGCCACAGCTGTTACAGATACTCTCTTTTATTGAGGTCACATCCTTCATTATAAAACTTAACTTTTTAAACCAATTTAAACAAATTAAAAAAAGCCTTCTTAATGAAAAAAAATATTTCACCACATTAACCCACAGATTCTGTTTCCATGGAAAATTGAGAGTTACATTATTTATAACTTTTCTCACAGGTTTAGAGAAAGATTACTTTGCTGGGACACAATATTGTTAAGGTGAAATCTATACTAAATGCCAAGAACCTAAGAGTCCAAGAAATATTAGCCTATAGAAATAAGTAATATTGTTTCCAAATTGTAAAGTAACATTCAAAAAATATTGTCATGTAGCCTATTTGTACATGTAGATGCTTCCCAGGTCACTTATAATAGCCCAGCCAGTTTTGATATATTTAAAGAAAAAGAAGTTCCCATCTCCTTGGCTTTATTGATAACTGCCTTTGCCCTGGCTACTTTTTGTGGTATATGCTCTTAAAGCCTTCAAAGTCTTGTGTTGAAAAGACTGTAAGTAAGATTAAATTTTGTGATTTAAAAGTAAAAATGAAAAAAGCACAGTTATTTTTTGCCTTAAAAATGATTATACAAATGTATTGCTCATTACTTTGCAAAGTGCTACTGTGTATGGAGAAGAGCAGATATTCACTAAATGGGAGCTGTTAGTGACAACATGTACTTTGGACAAGTTAGGAGGAAGGACCAGTCCCTGAAGAAGGATATCATTCATGCTTGGTAAAGTAGAGGGACAGAGAAAAAGAGGAAGACCATCAATAAATGGATTGACACAGTGGCTACAAAAATGGGCTCAAACATAGCAACAAATGTGAGGATGGCACAAAACTGTGAAGTGTTTTGTTCTGTTGTACACAGTGTCTCTATGAATCAGAACAGACTTGACAACACCTAATAACAGCAACATTAGTGTCAATGTGTTGGACTTATATTGATCTATTTGGACAATACTTGATAACATATTAGAAAAATACTAGAATGTTTGGGCAGTAATTCAGAATATAGCTGGATTACCAGACCACAGAAGTGAAAATTTACAAACAAGGTTATCTATGGGGATTGTCAGAGTAAAATCACAATACAAAAGTTAAAATTCAGAACAAGTGGGAAAGATCTAAAGTAAAAAGATACTAAATCAAAGCTATAAAAAAGGCTTTAAGAAAAATGTTATAGGAATTAAAATTATTTTCCCCAAAGAAGAGAGATGAGATCAACTTAAACCATGTGTTTTCAGGTATCACATGCTATCGAAAATGTAATACTGAGAAATACAAATGCTTATTGTCTTTATCAGTAATGATCTGTTTCTTAAAATGTCATGTCATTTATAAGAGGACCAAGCTTATTTGTCTAGTAAAAATTAAAATAGTATATTGTTGTTGTTTTTTTTCTTAGATTTGGGACTGAACTTTAACACTCTTTTTCTATGGACAATTTTTTACAAGAGTAACACTAAATTTTTGCTAAATTCTCTTTAGTATTTTTACTCTTAACAACATTGAAGGCATAGCCCACAAGACCACAAAACACATGTTTTCCCTTGGTACATGTATATTAAATAGTACCTATCTGATCAAGTTCTCATGGAATCTCTTCTGTAATACTTTTGCCATATTCTGAAGAATGTTCTGATCCATAGATTTAATCTGAGTTAAAAACAGAAATTATAAATATATTACCAGTGAGTATTACATTATTCACTGTCTATTGACATAGTGCTGTTACTATTATCCTGGATAAAAATAGTTTTAATATCTTCAGAATTCTTAAAATAATGTTAATAAATGTCTCTGTTTCTCTAGATGATTTCACATTCCAAAATCGAGTTATATTCAGTGACTTTGGACACTCTGGAAAAGTACTTTACAGTTATCAAATTTAATCAGTCAAACAAGGATTGGCATCTAGTAGAAAACAACTCTAGCTTTATTTCATTAAAAATGTTATTTATGTTTCTTTGGTAGAATATGAAAAATACTGATTTTTTTAAAGGTCATAATTGAAGAGATTTATCATTATCTTAATTTAAAAAAGCAATTGAAAAAGTGTTTCATTATAGACATTTCTTATTCATATGTGTATATATGTTGCTGTTTTAAACAGGCCTCATTAATAATCAAGAATTCTAATTTCGACTGTTGCGTTTAGTCAAGTACCATATGCATAAAGAAAAAACTAAATATCACTAGATACTAGGCAGAAAAAATAGCCCCTGCCGTCCAGGAATATAAAAATCCACTAAGGAAGAGAGACAAGAATAAATAGTAAATAAAAGTTTAACATTATAAAAGAAATAAATTCTAGAGTATTTGGCCTCTAAACTGTGCTCTGAAGGATGGGAATATGAGCAATTCAAGAAAAAAAAAGATTATGGGTGAGGTGAAAGAGAGAATCTCCTAGAATAAGACAGTGGCATGAATAACAACCCAGTGAACAAGAAGGGTTTGGCATACTTAGAAGTATGGCTGGAACATGGAACTCCAAGAAAGGCTGTGTTGAGAAAGGTAACAAGGACCTTAAATGCTAAGCTTAGAAGCTTGTATTCTATCTTGGCTGTAATGGACAGCCACTGAAGTGGTTTCAACAGAGTAGTTTTACAAGATTCTACTTGATTTATATTATTCTATTAACAGAGAGGAGACAAGATTGAAGAGAGGCAAGACCAAATTTGGGAAACCCTTCAGTGTTTACTTTTGTCACTTCCTTAAAAACACTATGACCACTGGGCTCTATTTTATTCTGAATCTATAGAATTTACTTAAATATGTCTTTTAAGCACACATACTTTCAGACCCCTAAGTTACCCCTGCCCTACTTACACTAATGACCTAAAACAACAATGTGTTTTCAGACACTGTGAGACACTGCGGCCTGCAATGTACTCATTTTTTGGTTTTAAATTTAGTTTGTCAACCTCAGTGTTGCAATGCTTCATTGTCAGATGGGAGCTGTGTCACAGTAAATACAGTGATAATTAATGGAAAAAGTGTTAGATTTTGTCAATTATTTGTTCAAAAAGTGAGTAGATTCAAGGTTTTGCCCAATAAATAACATGCCCAATGCAGAAATGCTCCATTTCTTGAGTGGAAAAAAAGGGGGATGGGGGAGGAGAAGCTACAACTCTCTTCTTGATGTAACAATGGAAGTAAACTAGATATGTAATCATATTTGGGGACAGAAGACATTAGCTGGGATTACTTAATACTTCAATAATACTGACATTTATTGAGAGTTCACTATTTAACAATCACACTGTTGAATAAGCATTACGTTTATTAATTTATTTAAGCTTTACGACAACCTCCATTAGATAGGCACTATTATGCCCATTTCTGAGATTAGGGCAGGAGAGGGATTAAACAATTTGCCCAATGTCACAAAACTAGAAAGGGGGAGATACAGGTTTCAAACTAACACATTTTTGCTCCAGAAGCAATATTTTCAAACCCTAACCTATAACACAAGGAGCTCTGATGGAATATTGGGTAAAGCATTGGGATGCCAACCAGAATGTCAGAGGTTCAAACCCACTGGCTGCTTCATGGGAGGAAGATGAGGCAATCTATTACTTCCTTGGAAACCCAATGGAGGTCAGTAAGAGTCAGAATCAACTCAATGGCAGTGGGTTTGTTTGGGAACCTATAAAAGGAAGTAAACACAGTAAAGCACTTACTTCAATGAATGCTCTAATAAGTTATTACTGTGATGAACAAACTAAGGGCTTCAATCCCAGGCTGCCTTCCACAAGGGGAGATACCACATTTCAATGTAAAATATTTAAAAGCTGCCTCTGTATTGGCATTTCTTAAATACACTGAGAGAATTAGGCCATTCATTGAAGTGATAGCATTTTTATAATAAATTAGTAGATTGAATGAATAGAAATATGTAATTTTCTATGGAACATAAAATCATTTCTATTTTAAATATAAATAAATAAATAAATGGGGATCATATTTCTTTAAGCTTTTCCTTTATTGTTCCTCTAGTAAAAATTTTGCTCACTATCAAGGCAACCTACAATCTAGTTTAATTTTTTTAGTAATTTATTACACAAAAGGAACTAAAATCTGAGATTTTAAAACATGTATTATTTTGAATCTCATTAATAAAAAGATATTGTTCAATTTCCAAAATAATGATTTTAACATTAAAAATACAGTTTTTTTAAAATAATTTTCACTATTAAATTAGAGGTTACTGGAATATTATAATAAATAGAAGCATCCTACAGTGCTCATAAAAGGAAAGCAGTAGAGCTCCCTCTATTGAATCATAGTTGAGAAAATTTTCCTTGTATTTAAAATCATCATTTTATCATCAAAATTACCACATTATGATAATGTTATAAATACTTTTCCTCTTTCTAAGCCTTAATATCTTTCAAATTATAGAAATCAATATACAATATCAATTTCTAAAAATAATATAGCAAATTTCACATGTTCCTATAATTTTAGAGTTGATTTTTTTAATAGTTCTTCTTTATAGGATAATACATTTTAAAGCTATACATTTTAACCTATGTTTTCCTGATTTAATAAAACAGTAAAGGTAACTTGATAGTCATTGTAACTATGGAACAACTGAATAAGAACATGCTTTTCAATTTTGTTATGAAAACCCAAAATAGATTGAGATGAAACTAAAACATATCTTTCAATCTGTAAAATGAGGCATTTTGTATATTTTTCTGAAAATGTGATTTGTAATAATAAATATTTGTTGAGAGCTCATATGGCAAGCACTGGGCAAAGCACTATATACTCTCAATACTCATAACAAATGAAATTAGTAGTGTTGTTATTCTCATTTTACAAAGAGAAAACAGAGACAAGAGCTAAAAATCAAACTAATGTTCAGATCAAGAGCTCAAGCTCCTGAGGTCTTATGTAATGGAATCTATGCTATGCACTCACAGAACATTAGAGCACTGACAGTCAACAAAAATTAAGCAGAGAATGCATCTTTAAAAAATATCATGAAAGTATAGGCATACCGTCTACCAAAAACAAAACAAAACAAAACAAAACAAAACAAATCACTTCTCAAGCACTTCTCAAATTCTTTCTAACTGGAAGAGTTCTAAACAATGATAGTCTTCAAAACATATCCTGCAACTCTTTTTTTTTTCTATTGATTTATCATTTATTTTAAAAAGGAGACATATTTCTTATCAGCAAAGAGAAAACAGCTGAGCAGATGTAGGGTTTGTTTTAATAAAGAGATACTTATTTGACATTCTACTATGATAAGAAAAGCAATTTCATCTTATACGCAACATACATTTCTCAAAGAAATTTTCTACTCAAGGACTAAATTAACAACCACTGAGGTAGGGTTGAGCAGGAGATTAATCTAACAGGATAAATCCTCATATGTATTACATTTTCCCTCAGACCTGATAGCAAAAGCATTATTCATATTTTGAGCTATGCCCACCTTTGCAAAAATATAAAGCTTGTGTCTTCTAATCAATATAAAGATTGTTCTTGTGAAGTCATACAAATCAAGAGATAGAGAAAATGCTTGCAGAAAAAAGTATACATGCCACAAATTTGAACATTTAAAATTAAAATGCCAGGAAGAAACTGCTGCATTCTTAAAATTATAGTTGTTGAATACTAATATTAATTCCACTATAAACATTTGTTGTGTTGTTTTTTAAAAATAGCACCTTCAGCATATACTTGTTGAAAATTTTTCAGATACATATTACCATGGTTTTTCCACATAAAAGTAGCTGTAAGAGAAGAATTTACTTCTACTTTTCTTTATAGGTCTAAAAATTATAGGATGAAACATATTCAATGATACCATTATTTTTTTATTTAAAAATATTTAATTAAAAAAATGATATTTTAATCAGATTGGAAACAATTTTGACTATCCAATTAAAACAAAGTTGTTGGGTGAATTCTTCAAAATATGATTTACCTAAAAAGTGCTGAAGTTGTTTATTAAGATATATTATGCACGGTTTACAAAATGGCATTAGTTAGAACACCCACAAAATGTATATTATACCTCAAATTAATAAGTAAAAATATTTGGAAACCATTTTTTTTTCTGACAAAAAACAACACCAACATCATCAGGGCTTCCACCTTGTTGTCTCTCAATCCACTCTTTTATTTCAGCCAATTGGATTTCAGAGAGTATGGATCTTGCAAAGTAGAAGAAAATATGGTTTATAGTACAACAGTTTATGCTTTAAAAGGCAAATCATTTTATGTGGAAAGATCAATGATAACAGTTTTTATCATTAATAGTGATGTTGTTGTTGTTATGTGCCTTCGAGTCGGACCCGACTCATAGTGACCCCTCCTTGGGTTTCTGAGGCAGTATCACTACGGAAGTAGATTGCCCCATCTTCCTTCCCAGGAGTGGCTGGTGGGTTTGAACTGCCAGTCTTCTGGTTAGCAGTCAAGTCCCTTAAGCACTACTCTACCAGAGCTCCTAATAATGATAGTAATATCTTACTAATTGATGTTCTTCTTTTTCCCATTTGTGTGTGCCTGTTACATAACGATTCTCATTCTTTTCCCCATAAGCTTAAAACGAATAAGAACCAACCTATTAGTCTGGTTAAAGTTATATTAATAATACAGAATTATGAAGAGAGTGTGAGGAAGAGGCATTCCTATATAGTATTCTTTTGTATTGGGGATTTTATAGAGGTGCCTACTCTTTAAACTTAACTTTTATATATTTGTTTTAATTTAAAAATTCACATACTCTTTGACCCAGCAATTTTACTTATAGGAAGTTCTTCTATCAACATACTTGCACATATGGACAGTAACATGTATTAGATAGTTCATTGCTGTATTACTCATAAAAAAAAAAAAAAAAGATTGGAAACAACCTACATTTACAAGAATGTAGGAAATGGTTAAATTAATTATAATAAAATCCAATGCATTCATTTAAAAAAATGAGATAAAGCTATACGTGCTCATATTTTACATTCCCCAAATCTCTAATATACGCTTATGAGTGAAAAAGGCAAGATGCAAAATGGTTACTATTAGGTGCTCTCCAGGTGGTTTTGACTCACAGTGACCCTATGAAAAACAGAACAAAACACTGCCCATCCGGCCCCATCCTCAGAGTGCTTGCTGTAAGTGAGCATTGCAATTACAGTGCCAGTCCATCCAGTTAAGAGTCTTGTTCTTTTTTGCTGACCCTCTAATTTATCCTTCTTCAGGGACAGGTCCCTCCTGACAACATGACAAAGTACAAGAGATGAACGCTGGTCATTATCATTTGATTTCTTGCCTGCTGCTTCCATGGGCAGTGATAATGGATCCAAGTAAAATAAATTCTTACAACTTCAACTTTTTTTTTTCTTCCATTTATCATGATATTGCTTATTGCTCTAGTTATGAGGATTTTTATTTTCTTTATAGTGAGATGTAATCCATACTGAAGGCTGTAGTACCTAATCTTCATCAGTAAGTACTTTTGAAGACTTACTTTATCAGCAAGTCTTCTTTGCTTTTAGCAAACAAGGTTGTGTCATCTGTATATTGCAGGTTGGTAGTGATTCTTCTTCCAATCCTGATGCCATGTTCTCCTTCATATAGTCCAGCTTCCAGAATTATCTGTACCATATACAGATTGAATATGTATGGTGAAATGATTAAGCCCTGGCTCACACCTTTGCTGATTTTAAACCTATCTCTTTATTCTATTCAAATCACTGCCTCTTGGTCTATGTACAGGGCTCAGAAGCACAATTAAGTGTTCTGGAATTCCCATTCTTTGCAATGTTTTCCATAATGTGTTATGATCCACATGGTTGAATACCTTTGCATAGTCAATATTACAGAAGTAAACATCTTTCTGGTATTCTCTGCTTTCAGCCAAGATCCATCTGGCATCAGCAATGATATCCCTTGACCCACGTCCTCTTGTGAATTCACCTTGAATTTCTGGCAGTTCCCTGTTTGATGTACTGTTGCAAAAGCTTTTTAAATATTTCCAGCAAAATATTACTTGCATGTGATATTAATAATATTGTTCAATAATTTCCATATTTTGTTGGGTCACCTTTCTTTGGAATGGGCACAAATAGGGATCTCTTCCAATCAGTTGGCCAGGCAGCTGTCTTCCAAATTTCTTGGCATAAGTGAGTGAAAGCCTCTAGCACTGCATTCATTTGTTGAAACATCTCAATGAGTATCCTGTCAACTTCTGGAACCTTGTTTTTTGCCAGTTCCTTCAGTGAAACTTGGACTTCTTCCATCAATACCATCTATTGTTGATCCTATGCTACCCTCCCGAAATGGCTGAATGTTGACCAATTCTTTTTGGTACACTAACTCTTCTATTCTTTTAATGCTCCCGGCACATTCAATATTTTCCCCCATGGAATCCTTCAATATTGCAACTTGAATCTTGAATGATCTTCTTCGATTCTCTCAGATTGAGAAATACTGAGTGTATTCTTCTCTTTTGACTCTCTAACTCCAGATCTATGTACATTTCATTACAATACTTTACTTTGTTTCTTGAGCTGCCCTTTGAAATCTTCTGTGCAGATCTTTTACTTAATCATTTCTTCCATCCTTCTTTAGCTACTCTCCATTCAAAAGTAAGTTTCAGAGTCTCTTCTGATTTCCATTTTGGCATTTTCTTTCTTTCCTGTCTTTTTAATGACCTTTTGCTTTCTTCATGCATTATATTCTAGATGTCATTCAACAAGTTGTCTGGTTTTCAGTTGTTTCTGTTCAATGTGTCAAATCTATTCCTCAGATGGACTCTCAGTTCAGGTGTGATATACTCAAGGTCGTATTTTGACTCTCATGGACTTGTTATAATTTTCTTCCTTAATATAAGCAATTGATAGTCTGTTCTACAGTTAGCCCCTGGCCTTGTTCTTAGTGATGATATTGAGCTTCTTCATCCTCTCTTTCCACAGATGTAGTCAATTTGATTCCTGTGTATTCTATCTGATGAAGTCCATGTACATTGTCACAGTTTATGTTGTTGAAAAAAATGTATTTGCAATGAATAAATTGTTAGTCTTGCAAAACTCTTGTCATGTTATTTCTGGCATCATATCTGTCACCAAAGCTACATGGAAAAATTCTATCTATAGTATATTCCCAACTAACATTTTTAAAACAGTTGTGTGTGTGTGTGTACAATTGTTTCCTTATATATGCAAACCTTTGTATATTTGAGTGAGATCAAAAAGATCTTCTGAACCCCACAAATGGTTGGTAAATTACAGAAAATATAGGAAAGCATTTAAACAACTTCAATGAATCCCCATATTATCCCTCAATCTTCAGAACTTACTCAGTTTTCCTGAAAAGGCACAGGCACTTCTTTATCTCTAGGAGTTAGAAATCATGTTCTTTCCTATCTCAGCATCCTTGCTCATGTTATTTCCTCACCCCACATTTTTTTGCTACTTATTCTTTCACACAAACCTCAAATATCACTTGCAAAAGAAGCATTCCTATTTCTCCTAAATACCAACCGGGTCTAGCCATTCTGATTTAAAATCCTCTTATGTTTTTCCTTAAGAAGCCCTGTTGGCCCAGTGCCTAATACATTTGGCTGCTAACCAGAAGGTTGGTGGTTCAAACCGACCAGCCACTCTGCAGAAGAAACTTGGGACAATCCACTTCTGTAAAGATTTACCACCTTGGAAACCCAGTGGGGATTTCTGTGAGTCGGAATTGACTTGATGGCAGTGGGTTTTTTTGGTTTTATTTTTTCCTTTCAGCACTTGACAAATCTTTATTAAATAATTAATTATATAATTATTTGATTGATGTCTGCTTCCCAAGGAGAGTATAACTTCTTTGAGTCATAGGGCCTTGACTGTCCAGTATTTAGTTTATTATGGTATTCTTAGCAGCAAGCCACAGTTCCTTACACATAGTGGGGGCTCAATAAATATGTGTTAAATGTTGTTTATACACTGATTGGTCAATTCATGTGAGTTCTAATCTTTGAATGACTACCTTGTGCAAGGAGCTAAGTAATTTTAAGGCTCTTTGCAGTGTAAAGTCCAGGCACAAATAACACTAAGCACATTGCTGTCTCTGAGAACTGTGTCTAATATGCTATTAAATTTTAGGTAATATTTTAACCTGTGGTTTTAATTATCTCAGGTGTCAAGTAAAAAGACTGAAAAAGATGAACCTCTAAGGTACCTTCTCATTTTTTTCAACAATCCCTTTCCTATAACTTCTTTGCATCTGATCACAAACTGCATGTCTATAACCCTTTAAAATTTCTCTCATGCAATTACACATACACACATTCAACTTCCCATAATTTTATTCCATGGGAAGTTAAGGTTTCAGCACTAGGAATCAATATCATCATTGTACAGAGCTAGAGCCTTTCCAATCTGTCAAAAAACCCCAACCCCCTGCCACTGAGTCAATTCCAACTCAAAGCAACCCAAAAGGACAGAGCAGAACTGTCCTGTAGGGTTTCCAAGAGTATAAATCTTTACAGAAGCAGACTGCCTCATCTTTCTCCCACTGAGTAGCTGGTGGGTTCGAACCACTGAACTTTTGGTTGGAAGCCAATGCTTTTATCATGTAAATTGTGACCATGGGGCTAAGGATCTGTAATAAGGGCCCTTGCTATTATCACCACCAATACTCCTTTATTACTGAGTGGTTAATGATTGCACTATTTATCGATGCCTTTGGCACAGTGGCTGTGCAGCTCCTTCCATTTAAGCAATTGAGACTACTTCCCAACTGCTTGAATTTGAGCTGGAGTAGTGACTTGTCTTGATCAGGAAAATGTAGCAGAGCTCATAGTTTACCAGTTCCAAGGCAATGCATCAAGTAGCCTTGCATGGTTGATACATAGGTAAATATGTATTCAAAATCAATGAAGAAGTTTATATGGGAGTACACCCAAACAAATATTTATAAAAGCTGCATGAATAATCATATATATATATATATACATATATATATATTTATAGCACATTGTGGGCACAGTTATAGAAACTACTTATACATCAGGACTGAATTATTGGACTTGGAAACTAAGGTCTATAGTCTCCAGGGACATCTAGTTAATTGGCAAAACACAGTTCCTAAAGATAATGTTCCATGTCCTAGCCTGATGAATGTTATCTGGGGTCTTAAAAGCTTTGCAAGCAACCATCTACTGGTCTCTTTATTCCTTGAGCAAAGGAGAATGAAGATAGCCAAAGACTCATGGAAACAATTAGTCCAAAGGATAATGCCCCATACGAACCCCAGTCTCTTCTAACACGAGACCATAAAAACTACAGGGTTCCCAGCTACCACTACCATCCATGCTGACCAAGACCATAATAGGTACTGGTTAGAATAGGTAAAAATGTAGAACAAGAACAACAAAAATTCAGACGTACTGGTCTTAAAGAGGCTGGAGGAATCCCCAAGACTATTGCCAAGACAACCTTCTAAATGGAAACTCAACATACTCCTGCAGGCCACCTCTCAGCCAAATAATAGAAGGGCCTATAAAATAATAATACCCATGAAAAACGAATGGAAATGGTGAACCCAGAGAAGAAGTAGGGAAAGTGCTGACACATTGTGGGGACTGCAACCAATGTCATGGAACAATTTGTGTATCAATTATTGACTGAGAAGCTAATTTTCACTAGAAGCACTATATATATATATATATATATATATACAATTTTTTTAATAATTAAAAAAAAAAGAGGAAGAAGACGACTTGCCTGTTTTGGCTTTCTCTCAGAACCCTGCTACCACTGAGAGAACAAGCTTAGGCAAGCTTATTAGAGAATGAAAAAACACGGAAGAGAGCCAAGTTGCCTAGGCTGACCCATAGCTAACTGCAATAGAGTGAACTCTAGCTGAAACAAACAAACAAAAAATCTACCCAGTTAAGTAGAGGCTAAACTGACAACTTAGAAGACAATTAACTAAATAAATAGTTGTTGTTTTAACTAGAAAGTTTAAGGGTGCTTTATCATGCAGCAATAGTTATTGGTACACTATGATTCAAAAATCTAGAAACAGCAGCTAGAGTTCTTCATATCTCCTTTCTCCAACTTGGAGCTAAGTGAATTGTATACGCAGAAGATTTCAAACTCTTAAGAAATGACTTTTGAACTTATTGAGAAGATTCCAGAGTGGCCAAGTCCCTGTCCCCTTCATTCTATCCTAATAATGAAACCAAAACTATGTTATCTCTTATTTTGTCTTATCTTGTGTGCCTAGATAAATCCCTTTCACCTTTCATTACCTCCTTTGAATTTTGGGGTATCCTGAGTACTTGAGACACTCAGAGATAGCAGAACCAAATAATGTTATGTTTGCCTTGTTTGAAATGATCAGGTTTGGCTCCAGCTGCCCTCATCAAATTGTTGAAAACCCCAGGTTAGCTCACCATTTCTGTAACTTAAATCACAACTGTAATTAAAGTACAGAAAGATTTGCAGGTTTCCTTCCATTGTATAGACATCCCTAGTATTTCTTTTTAGATTAAACTTGACAGTAAATGTACTGAAAGATCTCACAGAAAACCAGAATGAGAGTCATTCAACTGGTTTAGAAGGAGTTGCAGGGTCAGAATGAAATAGGCCTTCCCTAGGTATACAACTCATAATGACTGTGAAGGACGGAACACAACTGCCCCCATAGAGTTTCAAAGGCTATACATCTTTATGGAAGTAGACACATACCTTTCTCCTGAGGAGTGGCTAGTGGTTTTGAACTGGCAAGCTTTCAGTTAGCAAACAAGTGCTTAACCACTACACTACCAGGGCTCACTGTCAACCCCTTTATTAATTCACTATCAGGGTGCTAGCATGTCTTATTGGTTTGGTAATCTTCCTGCTCACTAAGGTAATTTTTCCTATATTTGTTTTTCCATGTCGTGGTTAGAAGCCAAATGCCTGAACCACTACACCACCAATCTGTTCAATGCAGAAGGAGCTCTGGTGGTATAGTGCTCCAAGCATTTGACTGCTAACCAAACAGTTGGTGATTTGAACCCACCAGCCTCTCTGTGGAAAAATGATGAGGCAGTCCACCCACTGACTTGGAAACCCAAGGGGGTCACTATGAGTTGGAATTGATTAGATGACAGTGAGTTTGGTTTGGTTTTGGTATTGAATGCAAATGGATTTAAAAAAAAAAAAATAGGAAGAAGCATCTAGATGCCAAGCTCTTTGCTATACTAAAGGATACAGAGATGGACATAAGATTTGGTATTCCAAAAGTTCCTGGTAAACTGAACAATCTTTTTTTTCAAAGAATCAGAATATAATAAAATGTAGTAGAGGCTAAAATGAAGGCCCACACAAGGAAAAGTTAACAAAACATCATGGAGCTGTTGTTGACATACCAATGATGATTTTATATCACAGACAGAGTGGGAGAAAGTCTTCTTTTACTCTTTTACAGATCAAATAAGTTAAGCCACACTTGCTAAGACTATACCTATAGATGAAAAGAATGAAAATCTACTTACTTACATCAATTTCTGAGATAAAGTATCTTGCGGTATTTATCCCAAGAAAAAGGACTGGAGTGCTGATTTGTATCTTAATCTACAAATTTTTAAAATTCTTTGTTAACATCATCACAATTGTCTCACTTACCAAAGGAAAAGTCACCAAAAAAGAAGTCTCTTTAATTCAAGTTCCAATCTGTCCCTGCCATTTTGGATTGGATATTACTGGTTTCTATTGTTTACAGTGACCCTAGACCTTTAACAAGTAGCAAGATTTTTGTTTGTTTGTTCATTAAGCTAGAGTGTGAATATCCTTCTGAGGAGTCAATCTAGTTGTCTGTCAAGCCACCACACACCAAGAAAAAATTGATGCTTCATTAGCCATTCATTTATGGAAACTCATATAAAGTGTTGAAACTGAAGCCTTACTCAAGAAAAATGGTCACCAGGCGAGGATAAAATTTAAGTTAAAGTTGATCGTGATTTTGTACAGCTAAACTAGTGAATCTAGATGGAAATGTAATTGTAGGAAAGGCAGATGAGTATACCACAAGGTATGGTTATAGAACATTTCCTTTGTGAACATCAAGTATTTCTATGATTTTCATATATTACTTGATATCCTCACCTTAAAGATGTTTGTAGTGTTTGGTCAGGAATTTCTTTTAAGTTTATGCAATGATAGAGGAAAGAGCTAAAACTGGGCTGGGGGCAGTAAAAAGTGAAAGAAGCTGGACATCTGTCTAATTTCTGATTGATATTAACCCTGACCACACACACAGCTTAGGTTCATTATGTTGAAACCCTATGAGTTCTTAGAAGACCAAACATAAGAATGTTCATTGAAGTTCCTCACCTCAAAGTCAAATTAAGTAATTCTTTGATTATAATCTGTTTTGGATTGTGCACAGCTCTGATTTCCTCTTCAATGGAATAGATAATTGAGAGCTGACTGGATAAATAAAAGAGGAAGTACAAAAAGCTAATTTCATTCTTGGAACATACACGACGATAATGGGCTGTGATAATAGGTTACCATAAAACAATTACTGAATACCACAGCACATTTGGAACTAGTCCTATCTGAAACATACATGACATTCCATTCAATAAAAAAGGGAAATAGTATATAAATTTTGTTACTTAAACAGAAATTAACTGGGTAAATATATCAGTAACTCCAAATATAATACTTGATACAATGTAGGGATAATATCATCACTGGAGAATCCAACCTTAAAAAATAGCTTATAATGTCCTTTTCTTAAATATTGTGTGTGTGTGTGTGTGTGTGTGTGTGTGTATATATATATATATATATATATGTTAGTCTTGACTTTGCTTTCCATAGGGACAGGAAAATTCTGCATTGATTAATAAAAAAAGTTAATGAAAAGCATAAATGGACATTTTTCTGGTCTTTTAAATTTATTATTAAAAATAAAATTAAAAAAGAACTGAACTCCAAGGGTAATATAGTCCAGTAAATATTAATTCATCACCAATCACTCCCAAGAAAACATTCTTTAGTATTTCAGTGAGCTAGCTCATTTCTCCATGTCACTTACATTCATGTGTGAGAAATGAACTGGGATTTTCTGAAAACCCAAAAATGGAGAATGAAATGAACACTTTGAGAAGGGTTCAAATTGTTTGTATGTATATGCAGAGGCAAAGAAATATTCTTTTATCACATTTTTCACAATGTGATTCTCCTGCATAGTTGGGATATATAGTACATGTGTCTACTGTAGTTATCAGCTGCAATGAGCTAGAACTCTTTGATGATGGTTTGTGCTAAATAAATGGCCACAACAGAAAGATGCATGTTTGTGAAAATGAGACAAAATGATTAATTACAGAAGTATTTAAAATACTACCTGGCAAATGCTGCCATGCTGACAATTCAGTGCTCAGTTTTGCAAAGGTCAGTGTTTAGTGGCAATGACAATTTAAGGAAAAAAGAAAAAGAATAAAAAAGAACAGAAAAAATCTTGCTTTTAATAAAATGATCAAAGTGACAATTAAGTGTAATACATTAGAATGTTACACTATTAACAATATGGTTAATGTTTTCATCAATATAGTGTGCTTTATTTGAAAAATTCAAACTACTGAGTGAGCAAGGGAATGACTAATCTCATCACTTGTCTATGATCAAGTACAATCAGAACCATGCATTACCCAGAGAGAGTATTTTGCAGATGGGAAATAAATAGGAGCAGAAAAACAACTTACCTTAGATCACAACCTTCTTACAGGGGATAGCTAAAAACTGCACACAGGAGTCCTAACTCCAATAACAAGAGTGTTGGAAGAAGTGGAGCCGAAATGCTCCTTGGAAGTGAGATTGACCAGACTTCATCTCACCTACATTGGCCGTATTATCAGAAGGGACCAATCCCTGGAGAAGGATACCATGCTGGGTCTAGTAGAAAGTAGGCGAAAAAGGGGAAAACCCTCAACAAGATAGACTGATACAGTGATGCAATGATGGGCTCAAGTATAGCAAGGATCATGTGTATGGCTCACAAGCAGGTAGTGTTTCTTTCTGTTGTGCATAGGGTCACTATGAGTTGGAGCCAACTCTATGGCACCTCACAACAACAACAACAACATTAGTTTTACTGATTTCCTTCTTTTGATAAATCAACAGTCAACTCTCATTCTCTCACTTAAACAAGAGCAAAACATCACCTAAGGAACAAAATGTTTTTATTATACAATATAAGATGGCCTAAATTTTCTAAAAAGTCAAAAAGTTTGGATTCTGGTAATGCAAAATCTTTTGAATTCTTATAGATAACAGTAAAAAAAACTCTGGTGGCATAGTGCTTAAGGCATTTGACTGCTAACCAGAAGGCTGGCAGTTCAA
>NW_006921753.1:7366480-7398661 GCF_000298275.1 Orycteropus afer afer
GGGGGGGGGTATAAAACAAAAACAAACACACTGCCATTGAGTCGGACCCCTCCTTGGGTTTCCGAGGCAGGATCACTAGGGAAGTAGGTTGTCCAACCTTCCTTCTGAGGAGTGGCGGTGGGTTTGAACCGCCTGCCTTCTAGTTAGCAGTCAAATGCCTTAGGCTCTATGCCACCAGAATGCACATTTAAGGCATTACCACATAAATTCCTTAGCATCAATTATCATTTACATCTCATTCTAGGAACTATATGTAATTATATGTACTACCCCTGAACTATAAATAGAGGCAGGCTTTCAGGAGGGATAGGCCACATTAAGTGGGGTTTTCTGAAACCTAAAAACCTCTCCCACTTCTGGATTCTTTTTTTTCTTTTTTTCAGGAGAATGGGAAATTAATTCTTCTCTATCACCTCCTCCCCAGTATAAACCTGGTGGGGTAAACACAAGGTATTTATCATGAATTTATAAAAGTAGAAAAAAAAGTTGATATACTAGTAATAGGGCTCAACTGACTGCAAGCATTAGAAAAATACAATTTCCTATAAATACTTTCTAGTATGCAAATAAACATTTTCTCCTTAAGACATTAGACAGAATTTTTTTGAACTTGAAGAGATCTCACAGGACAGATTCTTATCTCACCCTTTTATTTGACATATAAAAAAGCTTTAGCCCCCAAATATTAAATGTGTCTTCAGGTAGATGGACCTGAGCCAAACCTAGAAAAGCTATTGGTTACAGATAGTGTCCCATTAAACTGGAAATTGCTATTGGAATAAATAAATCATTAAGGAATAAAGCAATCTTTACTGGCTACTATGTAGTTTTCAGCTTTTAAATGAATTCATTTTAAAAGCTCCACATAAGATAGTCTGAAAATGACATTATTAATGTTCATGCCTTTCTGAAGGCCTCCTGAGCTAAAGTGACACGATTCAAACCTCATATCCTCTTGATACAAAACTCTAATTGTCCTTAAGTCCTGGAATTAACCTTATATCTGTAAGCAGTGAAAAACAAATGCCATGGAAGGATGCACACGGATGACTCAAGTGAAGAAACAGTTAACTGCTGGCCCCACCTCCTTGTTGTAAATAACCAAGGCAAGCCCTTTATAAAGCAATACAAAATGTCACCACAGGCTGACGCTCTTTCTACAAGAATAATGAGATTCTCCCTACCTCAGATGCTGAGGACATACTTCATCGCTTTTATCTCTGAATTCAGTTTTTGTGGTTCATATATACCCCCTCCCTTTATCAGGTAATATGCCATGTCTAAAATATATCAATGACTACCTAAGCATCTACAGGCCAAACAACCACATACTTGCAAAGGGAAGCAGAGGGAGGGAGGAGCAGTTTCACAAACTCCTATTTTTGTCCTCGAGATCTGACTGAACACGCAATATTAAAACCGCTCCTGAAGTGAAGGGGGCCAGGTGGGGAAGTTACTTAGCCCCTTTGACTGAGACAGCCCTTGGCACCGCATCCCCAAGGGGCTCAGCTATGCAGAAGCCTGTGAAGGAGGCGTGCTAGATGTTCAGGACTTGGGTCTGGAGTATGCACACAATGCCTTTTGGTGGCAAAATGCTTTATTTTAAAACACTCCGACACAGCACCGAGAATTTCGTGCATATGCAAGCCTGGTAACTTCAGGAAAGCCAGTAGTCTATGGGTCTGAGACTGCCGACCTCAGCCCAGCTGCGGCAAGCAGCGACGCAAGTGTGCTCCTCCAGGGTTGCCAAATGCGCGCATTTCGGTGCCTACTGGAAAAGCGAACCAGAGGCACCAAGTGAATAAGGGTTGCAAAAGAAGTCTGAAGGCGGAACCTCTTCCCTTTAGCATTAAATGTGTAGGGGGAAAAAAACAGTCCTCAGACATGGCCCTACTGAAAAATAAATTCCAGGGCAACCTCAAGAAAAGGGAAATAGGGTGTATGCGTGCGGCCCGGGATGTGGGCGGTGGGTGAGATCTCGCATTCTCTGATCGCCAGAGGCTTACAATGAAAAGGAACTATGATCGTGTTGATCTTTGAATTTTACAAACTACATCATTTCTTCCCCTACTCTACTTTCTCATTCGCTCCAGCTCTAGAGTGCCCTTCCCTCCTTCCCTGATGCGACACTGTGATCTTGGAAAAGTGAAATTCACACTATGCCAAACGCAACTGGGTCTTCAGTTCCCACTTCCCCAGTGTTCTTTCCCCGCCCCCGCCTTCTTTAAATCGGGTTCAACTCTCATTTCACCTTCCCGCCCCAGTGCCAGAGATTCGTCACAGACGCCTTTTTCTCCAACCTCAGGACAGCAGGTGAGCTCATTACCTCACCCAGAAGCTAACTTTAATAGAGATCTGGAGAGGGCACACACACACACACACACACACACAGCGCGCGCACACACACGCGTACACACACCACCACCAGCAGCAGCAGCAACAGCAGTTCACATCACTTGTAATCTCTCGCTCAGGATCTGGACTCCAGCCACTTTTTCTCCCGTTTGTGGGAGTGATTAAGAGATTTTCAAACCTCTTCGGAGGCCTCAGCTTGCCAACAACTGAAGAGATGTGTAGAAATGAAAGATGAGAAAGGAAGTGAGCATTTTCTTTGATAAAAGCTTAAAAAAAAAGGGGGGGGGGGCAGGAACAAACAGAAGCCAAATAACAGGAGGTGAGAATTCAACTTGCAACAGTTTTTGAAGATCAAAACTTCAAGGAGAGGGAAAAAATGTTTCTAAAAAACCCTTAAGTCCTAAGAGGGAATGAACCTGGGGCTCGGTCAAGTCACCACGAGCTTGCAGAATGCCCTGTTATGACCAATTCAAGTCAGAGGGCACCAGGCTGACAAGGCCAGGGGATGTCCCTGGGGTAAAAGAAGGGATTCCCGAGAGATATTTTAATTGTTGGGGGTTTTGACTCTTTCTCTCTGAGGCTCAGTTCAGAACTGAGAACAGACACTGAGTCCCAAGTCCTGGAAATTCGTAGCCGCTCACACTCACGTCTCACGAACCTGGCTGCTAATTCCAGTTGACGATGCGGTCTTTGCTTACTGTCACCCTCATCTTCATCAACCACCTCCCAGGAAATTGGGGAGGGGGGGCAGGGAGCGGGAGGTCGTTACAAACTAGGATTTAAACACTAGGTGTTTTGTTTTTTTGGTTCTTGTTGTTTTAAGGGGGTGACTGAAGCCGTCCTTTTCTCCCCACCCATTTCTCACCTCCTACTAAGGGGAAGTTATTGTGGGATTTATCACGAAAAATTGTGAGCAGTTACTTCCTCAGAGAACCAAGCGAAAGGAAAATTGGCTGGAGCTCAGAGGCGGACTTTGATACCCAACGACTAGAAGACGGTTGGTGAGAGGGCTGCCAAGCCAAGAGCAAGGGCCAGGGGAAACTGACGAATACTGCGCGCCGACCCCAGCGGCCCCAGCCGCACCCAAAGTTCCAGGTGATTGACCCATTGCCCCCGCTCACCGCCCAAACTTGACCCAACCAGCCGAGCCCAAACAAGAGGCACAGGTGACTGACCTCCGGGCCAGCTCAGCGCAGGGATGACCCCGTCCTACCTCCCCCACGCTCCTGGGAGCATTGCCCAGACGGCGCGCGCTGGCCCGGGGCTGCTCCATGGTTCCTGCTCACCTGGTCTGAGGACAACGGCGGAGATCAAGAGGCAGAAGACCAGACGACAGGAGGGGGCCGCCTTCGAAGCCATATTCCTCTTCCTCCCGGGCTACCGACAGTCCGCGCCGCAGGAGGGGGCGTCGTTCTGGGCCCCTCGCTGCCCGATTGCTCGCGGGACAGGACGCTGAGGGCAGCGGCTACTCGCGAACACGCTGCCCCCGGGGCTGTGGCGCTGCACCTTCGGGTTCCTAGGGCACGCAACTTTCCACTAGGCGGTGTCCCCAACTCTTCCTTCCTTCCTCTCAACACCTGCCTTCGGCCCCCCTTGGCTGCTCCTCTCAGGCTGGATGACTCTCTCTGCCCAGGAGACACTTGAGTAATTTGGAAAGGTGTACGTGGCTCTTTTTGGCTGATCTCAGATTTTTCCTCCTCTGGTAATAATAATAATGGCAGTGGTAGTGCGTGTGAAAAGCCCAGGTGCTAGGAAGGAATCTCTGGGGGTGGCGACTGGAGGCGGCGAGTCCAGGCGGTCTCAGCTGGCAGCGGCAGCGGCAACTATAGCAGCAACAGTGATAGCAGCGGTGGCGGCAGCAGCAGCGGTCTCTGGGCTGCTCTGAGTGGAGGAACTAGAAGGCGTGTGTAAACTGGCTCTTTCCTCCTCCCCCCGCCTTGTCCCTCCCTCCTCAGTCTCCGCTTCCTAGGCCGCAGAGCCGAGCAGGTGGTTGGAGCGCGGATCCGCAGCCTAGAGGCGCTGCAGGACCGAGTCCAAGACAGAGCCCAACTCTGGGATTACTCTAGGAGAAGCGCTCTCACCCGCCCTGGCGCCCGTGGGCGGAGCTTCCTATATGCTCCGCCCCCCTTATCCGCCCCCCGCCAATAGGGAGCTGGTACTGGAGCTGCGCACACCTGGGCGGGCCCCGGGTACTGCCACTTCCCTGGGGCGCTCCCATTGCCCTCGTGATACAGTCTTTGGTTCTCTCTGCCCACTTAGTCTAGCCTCGTTTCAAGAAGCGAACTGCCCTCTTCTCTCCCCCAGATGCCCATCCTACTGGGTCACACTCCTCCTGGACTTTCTCCGCTGTGATGTTCCAGCCTTGCCGGTCTATAAAGAGCGTGGTGGGGACTAGGGGGAGCTCAAGGGGAAATGGCATCTTTAGTGCAAGGGCAGAAACGGGAAGGAGGAAGGAGCGGAAGGGGTGGCAAAGGTAGGAAGGGGGAAGGAGGGAGAAGGGACAAGGAAAGGAGAGGTGGTGATACAAAGTACCGTTTTCATTTTCTTCCTCTCTCCCCATGGACACATTTTCTGTTGAGGCAGACTACTAGGATAGTCGTGCCCAGTAGCAAATACGGAGAAGATACTTTTTTTTTCCGGGGAAATTAAATCAGGAATTGCTATACCATACTTCGTCACAAGGATTTTCCCAATGTATACAAAAGCCTGAGTATGTATCTCTTGTATTTTAAAATAAGCGAAGAATTTAAGTTAAAAAAAAAAAATCCTCAAGTTCCTTAAATTAAAACACAAATTCCTCCTCGGCAGTTCCAGAAAGCCAGGCGCCTGGGCAGATGGACAGGCTTCTCAATTTCTAAAGATTGAAACACCTCCCAGGCGGAATATATACAGAAGCTGTGTCGCTTTCCGATCTGATAGAGACCATGAAGGAATATTTTTTCTCTAGAAAACCGAGATGGAGCTGTCGGAGCCTTAAGTTGTTCTAAATCGTCGATAAGGGATCGCAACTCTCATCCCCCAAGCATAGTAAAATCTTAGTCCCTGAATCAGTTCGCTGGGACTTTAAATAGTCTTTAGCTCATCACAGGGTCACCCCACTGTGAAGCTGGTCTCCTGCAGAGAATGCCAATCAGTAATCCAGTACTGCTCTTCTATTAGAAGGCACCAAACAGATGAGCAGAAAAAGCTGAACCAAAAAACCAGAGAGAGAGAGAGAGAGGGAGAGAGAAAGAAAGATCTTGGCATTCTTTATTTTTTCATGCTCCAACTATTAAGCTCTATTCAATCTGTGGCTTTTGTCAAAAGCTTGCTGATCTTGTCCTCCCAGTTATCTTTACTTTACCAGTATTTTAGAGTGCAGCTCCCACTTGGCTTTAACATAAACATTTTATTTGCATCTTGTGAACCAACAGGAAGGCTAAAGCTAGCAGCAAATGTCTTTTAACAGTACTCCTTGAGTTAAGTTTGTCTGAATTGCTAGCATTCCAATGGGATCCTCTAGCATTCCTTTAGGGAATTATTTTTCTTTTAAAGTGGCTCAAAGTGGAGCATATTAGAAGAAATCGTCGAACTATGATTTAAGCTGGATCCCATACTCTATTTGAACCTCTTTATTTAGGAATGGGAGTTAATAAAACATAATTGTTAATGAATATGCCTGCCAAAGCAGATTGTCTGAATAGGCTCTGACATTTACTACTTGGATGAAGGGTCAAGGACCCCTGGTGGTTCAGTGGTTAAGTTTAGCTGCTAATTGTCAGGTCCTGGTTCAAACCACCAGCTGCTTTTCTGGAGAAAGATGTGGCACTTGGCTTCTAGAAAGAAACCGTATTGGGTAGTTCTATCCAATAGACTCACTAAAAGTCAGATTCTACTCGATGTCAGATTCTACTCGATGGCAATCGTTACGTAGTGTCAACTCACTGAACTTCTTTAAGCCTCAGTTTCATTACTTGTAAAAGGTGTTAACAATAGTTTTAACCATGTGGCATTGCTGTGAGGATTAAATGAGATTATTCAGACAACTGACTAGGTACATTAGAAGGAACTTGGTTTTGGGGAATAGATAGCCTTGTTAGACCCTGCATTTATTCAGAAAGTGACCTTGATCAATGGTCAGTCTCTTATAACTAAAGTGTAGTGACACATTAGAGTCTACCTTCAATGTTGCATAGCCAGTTTGGACCATCAAACTGGTGGCATAGTGGATAAAGCATTTGGCTGGTAACCAGACGATCAGTGGTTCAAACCCACCAGCTGCTTTATGGAAGGAAGATGGAGGAATCTACTTCCTTGAAGATATACAGCCTCAAAACTCAATGGGGGTTGTTATGAGTTGGAATCCACTCAATGGTAGTGAGTTTGGTTTGGTTTTTAGTATACATATATACAGAAATATAAGGAGCTCTGGTGGTGTAATGGGTAAAGCATTTGGGTGCTAACCAGAAGGCCAACGCTTCACACCCACCAGCTTCTCTGCAGGCAGAAGATGAGGCAATCTACTTCTGTAAAGATCTACAATCTCAGAAACCCAATAGAGGTCCCTATGAATTGGAAATATATAAATAATTATTTGCTTCCAGAATTTCATCTGGAGAGGAATATGTTCTAGTTTAGGCAAATACCTTGATAAGTCACTTGAAGCAGTAACTCCAAAGGACATTGGTCATATTAGCTAATGCAACAAAGGCTAAATTGCTCTATATTAAACAAAATAATAGTAATACTAGAATTTGGTATTGGAGTGAACAGGGGATGATTCAGAGGAAGGGACAAGGACCAAGCCACACAAAAATGAGCTTGGATATGGTTAAAAACTTTTAAATATATTTTAATTAATTAAAAACATTTATTGAACTCATACTGTATCTTAGGCTAGTCTAAGTAATTTGCATAAAGTAATGGGTATAAAAATTTCCCTCAAAATTTCTTTGTTATATGAGCTATTATCTTCTCTATTTTACTCATGGAGAAACTGAAGCTCAAAGACATGAAGAAGCTTTCCCAAGTTTACACAATGATTAATAGTAAAGTCAGGATTTTACCCCAGGCAATGTGATTCTAGATCTGCATTCCTATCCACTCTACTGATCAGAAATAAATTTATGACTTAAAATATTTCTTGCCTTATTTGAACATAAATTCTTGTACCTTCCCAAAACTTTTAATAAAGCTTTCCTTGAGGAAATTAACTAATAGGGCAATATACCCAATCTGTGTAGGCCAGGTATAGTGTACATGAGATGACAAGACAATTTCTAAACTGAAATAATTCAGCATAAGCAAGAACTCAGAGCCAGAGAGAAACATGAATATGTAAGCACGCTGCGAAAAAAATGTAGTGGAGGGAGAATATCTATCTTTCCAAATCTAGGGAATGGGAGTTGTCTGCATCTTAGTTCTTAAGAGGAAGAATGGCTCCAGCTGCGTTTGAATCACAACTTGTTTGCTCCAAATGAAAATACATAGTGTTACGGTGACACTTGTCAGACAGGTTAGTCATCACCAAAGCATCACGAAAGATACTTCTTATTACAGTAGGTAAAATTAATTATACTCAGCCAAAGAAAAAACATTTCATGTTACCTGGAACATGAGACAAACTCCACATCTTATGTATAAAATAATTAGTCATCAATCAGGACAGTATGTTCAAAGCAGTGGCATGGCACAGTAGACAAATTTCTTACTTAGTTTCTGTTGGTATCAGAACTCAGGGACCATGAGGCTCAGGACAGAATTGTTTACCCTGTACCAAAACATAAACCCCATCCGTATGTGACAACCTAATCAAGGCAGGTATAAGTGCATTTGAGGAGTTGAAGACAATGATAATTACTACTAATTCTATGTTAATTTTGCATTTTTAGTCTAAGAGAGATGAAATAGAACAAGTAATTTTTTTTCCCTCTTATTAATCTAAGGATTTCCCGCTGGAGATGAAATTTCACCAAACATAGTGACATTTGTTATTTGTCACCTTACATCATAGTATTCTGTCTGCCTTCCTTGTTTTGAACAAAATTGTATGCAATGGGGGAGGATGAAACAAATCTGATTCATACTTCTCCCCTCCCATTCAGTGATTACACATTTCTAGCCAAGATTTTGCAAATATATCAAGGTATATTTATGAGTGAATGGTAATGTAAAAGCATTTTGCAGAGCATAGTGGAACAAACTCAGAAGAGCGAGTGATATAAGGAAAAATGAAGGGGGTTTTCACTGGGTCTTCAATGATTAGAATAATAAAACTAGGTTTAGGAAAAGGGGAAAAATATGCCAAATCCTAGGAAGTCACTATAATGAAAACTTTGAACTATCAAGTGAGCACACAATGTGAAGAGGAAGAGGCTTGAAAATTATTGCCACCAATGAGAATATAGCAAAAAGGCTCATGCTGAGGACGGGACCCTGATGAGTAATGTTGCTAAGTAACTGGGCAAGAGATAGGCAATGGCTTGGGATAATGTTCTGAAAAGTTATCCTGGTGGTGCAATGGTTATTCACTTAGCTCCTAGCTGAAATGTTGGCAGATGGAGCCCACACAGCAGCTCCACAGGAGACAGACCTGGTGATCTGCTTCTGTGAAAATTACAGCCCAGAATATCCTATAGGACAGAGCTGCTCTGCCACATGGGGTGTATATAAGTCGAAAATCATAAACACAGCAGCACCCACCAGCAACAATGTGTTAATAACAAAGATTGAAATAAAGGGCTAAGTGGGATTTATATTAAGTCTTGTTGTTGTTGTTGTTGTTATGTGCCGTGGAGTCGGCCCCGACTCATAGCGACCCCTCCTTGGGTTTCTGAGGCAGTATCACTACGGAAGTAGGATTGCCCAACCTTCCTTCCGAGGAGTGGCTGGTGGGTTTGAACCACCAGCCGTCTGGTTAGCAGGCAAGTGTCTTAGCCACCATGCTACCAGAGCTCCTAGAAAGATGAAATATTTTAAAGAGGCATGGAGATTATGTACACATAACATGTTTCATTTCTGTCCCCAAGGTTCTTTTAGTAAACGAATCCTATAATCACTCTAGATATGTATTGTAGCACAGATGTCCTCATAAGAAACTTCCATTGAATTTTATTGTTTAATTTCAATCGGTAATAGTAGTATCAGGTAGTTTATTAATAATATTCTACAACTACCATTCTCAATACTACTAGTTGATAAAGATATCACTGGAGCTTAGAAGGGCAAAAATGTTGAAAGCCTATGGTAAACGTTATGCTATTATTTCAGACTGGAGCTTAGTCAAAGTCTGGGTACAGAAAGAAACGGATAGCTTTTTCAGTTGAGCTAGAAATCCACTTAGTCACTTTCCTTCCTGTCTTAGACATGAAGAATGGAGAAAAAAATCTACTAAGGTATTTGACTATGAAACTTACACTATACCCATATAATGGATGTCAAAAACTCACAGTGTATTAAAAACTGATAATTCATAAGTGATTTCAGTAGTTGCAAAACATTTAATTAAAAAAAAACAAAAAACAGTAGGTTTACCCCACTACTTGGAAGTTTCTCTTCAAAGGACACTATATGTCACTATATATTTTCAAGTTTCATTTGAAAGATGTAGCTGTTTTATCTTTAAGTAGGAAGTGACTCAGAGTGAGGTTATTTAGATGTGTGATACCTTAAAAGAACTTTTAACTTGATTAAATGCTCTCAAGAATTTCCTGAGAGTTACCACTACTTGCTTAGTCATCTGTCTACTAACAATTATGTTCCACAATAAATTTCATTTAGGAATAAGAGAGACAAATGATGAATCTGTAGAAATATGAAAATAATGTATACTTGATTTTCTAAAACAAATAAAGCATGGATTTAATGAACTTCTAGAACACCAAATTAACTAAGTGTAAAAACCCAAAACTCCAAACTCTCTGCCATCAAGTTGATTCCAACTCTTAGCGAACCCTTTGATTTTATAAACCTGTAAATCTTTGTAGAAGCAGATTGCCTCATCCTTCTTCCATGGAGTGGCTGATGGGTTCAAACCTCCAGTCTTTTTGTTGCAGCCAAATGCCTTAACCACTGCATCACCAAAGCTCTTTAACTAAATGTTAGGCTTACTTGCTCCTAAAACAAGTGAGATAGTTTTGTTTACAGGAAAGTATTAAGAAACAATTCTTATATAAATACAAAATGGCTGAAGAGCAAAAGCTCTTCAATTATTAGTTCGAAAACAAAAGTTTAATAGCAGTCGACTAACACCCATTGATTATGCAATATAAAAGAATCTTAGTATTTTAATGCTTGTCAGGGCCTAAAGAATAGATTAGGTAAACAGTTTTTAGTCTTTATCTAAATGCAAACCATTTTCTTCTAAATAACTTATGCTGAAATCCAATTTCCTGCTTTGCTCTTGTTCTATCTAATGTAACCATACTGTTCTCACTGTTCCTAAATATCCTTGGCACATTGCCACCTCAGGGCCTTTGTACTTGCTATTTCTACTTTCTGAATTCTCTTTTCCCAGTTATCAGTGTAGCTTATTCCATCATCTCTTTTAAGGCTCAAGGTCACCCTTTCACTGATCCCTTCAATGAAAAACTACTTAAAATTTAAACCCTTAGCCCCAGTACTCCTTATCTCCCTTTCCTGCTTCATTTTTCTCCATAGAACTTATCACCATATAACATAATATATATATTTAACTTATGTATCTGGGTTAATAGGAGCTCTGGTGGCATAGTGCCTATGGCATTTGACTGATAATCACCAGCCACTCCTAGGAAGTAAGATCGAGTAATCTTCTGTAGTGATACCGCCTCGGAAAGCCAAGGAGGGGTCACAAAGAGTTGGACTTGACTCAACGGCAGTGAGTTTGGTTTTATCTAGGTTAGTGTCTGTCACTCTTTATAAAAATGAAAACTCAGCGAGATTTATGTCTATTTTGTTCCCCACTAATACCTGTGGGTGGTGCAAACAATTAAGCACTGGGCTACTAACTGAAAAGTTCCTTGTTTGATCCTGTCCAGAGACACCTGAGAAGAAAGACCTGGAGATCCACTTTTGAAAAGTCAATCACTGAGAATCCTATGGAGCACAGTTCTACTGTGATAGACAAGGGGTCACAATGAGTCAAAATTGACAGACAGTAACTGGCTATGTACCTAGAATGTTATTGCTATTAAGTGCCTAAAATAGACAAACACATAGTAGACACACAATGCTGAATTCTTGAATATATGAATGAATAATTAATTATTGTGTAAGCTTATTAATGTAATGATAAAGGTGAGGCTCCTTTGACTGAATTTTGTTGAGCAACCTGAGGCCTCCAAGGCATAGTTAAAAAAAGAAAGCAAAACAAAAAATACCAGGCTAATCCAACTGCTCATATGACAGATGAGGTAAGAGAGATTCCAGCAGTCAGAAGCCTCACCAAAATTCACACAGTCATGGGTCCCACACTGATTTAAATACAAGTTTACCACTTTCAGGTTCAGCAAATACACAAGATATCCTGTAATTTTTAAGTTAAATTCTCAAGCTAATAAAAAATCTGGATGCACACCCAACAGCATTAATCAATTTCAAATATAGTACATTTATCCAAACTCTTTTCACAGCAAACATTCTGAATACAGTTCTGTATAACATTTCACTAAGGCATGATAATGGATGCAGTACCAATATTGCAAAGTCTACAGAGTTAGTTCAGTATTATTTAAGGTTTTAAGCCTCAATGTTCTTTCTACTTTGTGCTTTACAGGGTGAGTTTTGCAAAGTTATAATTCTAAGTAATGCATTCTACAAATATAGATGATTCATAACCTATTAAGCTACCAGAGTTATAGGACAAATATTTAATTTAATTTAATGTCCAGCATTTTAACATTACGTGGAGGTGTTTAATGTGTTTGCTTTTTTTTTTCCTTTCTTTTTTTTAATTTTTTTTTGGTAAGGGCAAGAAATTCAATTTATAGCTGTACCTTAAGGTGAAGAACTTACGAGGAAACATAGTGTATATTAAAACACCTATATAAGCCAATGCATAAAAAGATTTATAAATATGCATATGACTTCATTGAAATCACCAGAATCTGTAGGTGTTCAGGCTGGCAAGGAAGTGTGTTAAATAATTTTTGGCCATTGCTTCTAGCTTTCAAATTCTGTTAAAACTAGTTAATTGATAAGGAAACAGGCTTGCCTTTTTATGAAGCATGACATCCCAGTTACACAGTGATGTATTCTGTCCAAAACTGGATAACACATCAAGTTAGGAAAAAAATCCCAAAAAAGCACAGCTCTAGATCATTTTTCCCTAGAGGCAAGAATATTTCAAAAGAGTGCAAGGTCCAGGTTATTCCTTAGATTATTCAGGCCTGAGATAAATCTTTAGTCCAATATCAAATAAACACTAAATTCAACCTTAAAAAGAAAAGAAATACTGATGAACAGCTTGAGAAGTGTATGTGGAAAGGACCTCATACTCATTTAGCCTGGCTGAGAAGATGGGCCTTAGTTATTCAGGTCTTTTCCCCATAGCAGCAGCTGAGTCACATTCAAGTTTCACTTCTTCCTTCTTGCTATCTCCAGCTTCTGGGATCTCCCAGAAGGACTGGAAGAAACAAAATAAAACAAAACAAAAAACACCAAGGTCACTCTTGAGTTAGGTCTTCACCATTTGCTCAAAATCCTTAAAGGAAATTTAAGATGAGAATAACTTTTCTAGTGCTGATTTTTCCTTCTAGTACTAAAATGATCAACTTCTCTTTTTACCTTTTCTTCCAATTATAAGATACCTTGATTTTTGCCTGTTCTGAAGGCTTAGCATGTTGACTTAAATAACAAAGCCATGATAATTTATGAATGAAGAAATGAGGCATGAGTTTATTTTGGTCTGTGTGCCAATAAAAGAAAGAGATGTCCAAAGAGAGATGAGTCATAGATCAGCGAAGTAAAATGGAATAAATTAACATATCTTAGAATATAGGCCAAGAAAGAACTTTAGCTCTTGGTGTTTCCCCATCACCTCTATTTAGCTTGTTTAAGTTAGGGGAATATTATTTTTATAATCCCAGTGAGCCACTAAGAGTCTGTCATCAAGCTGGGAATTTTTGCTGAGGTTTTTGTATTGGTCAGTACACTTTCAACTGAAAGATCCCAGCTATACCCAGTATAATGAAAGACAAAAAAAAAAAAAAAAGAAAAGAAGGGTGCCTTACTGGTTTAAATGACTGGGAATTCCAAGTGTGTCTATGTTCATGCATAGCTGGATCCAGGCATTGAGCAGAGTTGTCAAGTCTCTGTTCCTTTCCATATCTTAGCTTTGCATGCCTTTGCTTATCTTTGATGGTTTGATTTTCTCTGCAGCAGGCCAGCTCCCTCCACACAGAGAAGACGGTTACTTGCAGATCTGAGCCTATGACCATAAAAATTAAAATTCCAACAGAAAAGAGACTCTCTCACAGAAGAAGTCTGATTGGCTCTCATACATTTTGAGGAATTCACTATGAACAAGTACCATGGCTGGTCAGGCCTGAGGCATATGTCCACCAGTACAGTGAGGGAGTAGATCAGTTTCACAGTACCTCAGCATCTCAAGGATAGGGGTAGTGGACAGCTCCCACTGACTAGACATAAGCATCAGACATCCCCTTCATTTCCTTTATATTTTTATTGAGGATTAGAATCAATATGCTTTTCCATCCAAATCATGTACATACAATAGGACCTTTTCATTAGCAAGGGAAAAAGAAATAGAAATATTTTACAAAATGTGAAACCCTGTCAACTTTATTTTTTTCTTTCTTCTCTTAATAGGCTAATTGATTGGCACAGAGGGAGAGGAAACATTGTTTGCAGGTACCAGCTAATGTTTTCTTTCTTCACTATTCTATGTATGGGAGCCCTGGTTGTGCAATGGTGAATCAGTTGGCTGCTAACCAAAATGTTGATGGTTTGAACCCACCAGCTGCTCCATGGGAATAAACACCTGGCAATCTGCTTCCATACAGATTGCAGCCTAGGAAACCCTATAGGGTAGCTCTATTCTGTCCTATAAGGTCGCTATGAGTCACAGTCAGTTCCATGGCATACAACAATAAACGTGTTCACTATCTAATTGTGTGGTATTGCTTTATGCACAGAAGGATGTGACACAAAGTGATAAAACAAATATTTGGAGTTATTTGTAAATTTTTTATTTTCTCTGGATACAAGGTCAATACAAAATAAAATCGGACAGTCTGACACAACAAGCAGTGTTTCTTCAGCATCTCTTTTGAAGGTGAACACTGAAAAAGTCTACAGTTTTACCGGTCCTATTTTTCTAGGGTTCATTTTCCACTAGCATACTACCTTCATCAGTCTGTTGTCCTTTCCACAAGGAAAGAGAAAAGTAAGCGAAGAGCCAGAAAATCATATTTACCAATCTTTTTGATTCATCTTGCCCTGATTTCAATCTCTTAAGTACATTTTAAGTTTTAGCAATCATTAAGACAAGTGCCTTCCAAAAGTTTTAGAAAAAATAAGTCATATTTAGGTCCTTTTCTCTAAGTAAATTACTACTCCTTAAGAATTGTGATTTTAACCAAGTGACTGCCCACAACCAATGTTAAATCAGTCTTTTCCTCTTGATCCAACATCAATCAACACAATCTATAAACTTCCTTGAATATAACTAACCCAAACCTCAGTCCAGCCTTCTTTTATTATCTCCTTTTTTGTTCTTCAAAAGTATTCTCAAATATCTTCCACTTGTCTAAAATATTGCCCAAGCCTGTCTTTCTCCCTGGGAGAGCTGTGTGCTGGGAGCTCTCCAGAGCTGACTGTGCACATCGCTTCCCAACACTGCAGTCAGGAATGTCATGTTGACAGCTTGAAACTGGTCATGTTGGGATTATGTACACCATGGAAATCTGAAAACCAGGGCATTTTTTAAAGGACTGTTTGTTAAACACTTAACCATATATCTCCATCCCAGGAACTGACTTCAGTCTTCACTAACCACTTAATAGCGGGAATGCACTGTGCTCAAGAGCCTGAGTTTGGTGTCAGATAGAAGATCATTTCAGATATGGCTCATCTACTTAGTATTTGTGTGACGCTGAGCAAGTTATTTCACCTCTTCAAGTCAATTTTCTTATTATAAGTGTTACAATAACTACACTTACCACACAGAGGCTTAGTAAAATAATGCATGTGAAGTCCCTGGCACAAGAAAGTGCTAAATAACATTAGCTGTTTCTCTAATACCCCTTGATCCTTCATCTCTATATCATAGAAGATTATGATTAGCTGTGTTTCTGGTTGTATGTTGATATCACTTATATCTGCTTTTTTTTTTTTTTTTTTTTACCATTAAACCCCCAGTTCTTGGAGAAGATCATCACAGTGTCTTACTTAGTATTTGGTAGATGTGGTAGTTAAGTTTGTGTGTCAACTTGGCTGGGCCTGGTTGAGCGACTGGGTAGCTGGATATAGTATTCCTCATGATGAGACTGGTAATCAACTCCATTGTGGAATCTACTGTGAGCAGCTGAGTAGCTGCCTTAGGGATGTGGTCTGCTTCATGTATATAAGGAGAAGCCTTGGGGAATGGTCTCTAACGTATGGCACACTTGAACCCTGCATATAGTTGTGTCATTGTTCAGCAACCTGCCATCCTCTGCCAACCTTGGGACTTTCAATGGAATTGAATGAATGACCTCCCATGTGGTTTGGTATCATCGGGACTGTGCCTTTTCAGTTGTCAACTTTGGGCTTGTCAGCCTCAGCAGCCAGCAGCTGTATGAAGGAAGAACAGCCTATAGCTCCAGTGGGCCAAGAGCAGGAGGCAGAACTAAACCCGAAGGCTGAAGGGCTTTCACCTAACCCTTAGCGCTGGCACTTTGAACTTGGACTTAAAGCCTCCAAACTGTAAGAGAATAAAACTCCTGTTTGTTAAGACCATCCCATTTGTCGTTTATTCTTGTCAGAGCAGCACTAGGTAACCAAAACAGTAGATAATGAATTGTCAATAAATGCTACACTAGTGCAGACTGGTAGAGCAGAAAGCAGAAATATGTGCCCAATGATATCTGAAATGCATTTAAAAGACGATAAAGCCAGCAGAGACTAGTGAAGAGAATGCTATATTAGGGAAACATACCAAAAAACCAAACTCACTGCGTCGAGTTGGACCTGACTCATAGTGGCACCTCCTTGGGTTTCTGAGGCTATATCACTATGGAAGCAGATTGCCCAAACTTCCTTCCAAGGAGTGGTTGGTGGGTTTGAACTACCAGCCTTCTGGTTATCAGTCAAGTGCCTTAGGCACTATGCCACCAGAGTTTAAATCTCACCACACAAAAATTGCATGAACTGTGGGATCAGATAACTCTAGTGTTGAGTCCCAGCTTTGTCTCTAATTTGTTTGGCCAGTTTTAACCAAGTTACTGAACCTCAGTTTCCTCATCTCGTAAAAGAAATTAAGAATAGCTGTGTATTTTCTCTGAAATTTGTTGTGAGGATCACACATATTAAAGGGTGTTAAGTGTGTAGATAGTACTCTGTACAAAAAGATAGCTATTATTTTTCTTTCAGTAGTTGATTACATGGTTTAATCTTTGTAAGATTAATAGAAATTTAACCATAAATGTTTAAGCGCTTGACTACTAGGCAAAAGGTTGGCAGTTCAAACCTATCCAGAAGCTCCTTAGAAGACAAGCTTGGCAAACTGCTTCCAAAAAGTCACAGCCTTGAAAACCTCATGGAGCAGCTCTACTCTGCACACAAAGGGTTGCCATGACTCCGCATCAACTTGATGGCAACTAACAACATAAAAGTCAAGGGCTGTATTGATCATCTCTTAAGAGTTCTTACTATTTTAAATGAATTTATTTGTTCTTTGCCCTTTAGTCTAGAAACAGAGGGAAGCTTAAAGACGATATTCTTGGGAGAACGAAATCTTTTGTTTTCAATCTCACTACTCCTACCCCAGACCTCATCATCTGTCACATCTCTGTAACATCTTTTCAACCAATCTCCCTCTCATCTGGCTCTCTTCCACTCCATTATTCAGATTTTCTCTGGTCATTTTAAGGACACACACACACACACACACTTGATTATATTACTGCCTTTCATTAAGATATGTGCTGGAATATTCTACCTACAAAATGAAAGCTAAACTTCCTAACAAGATTTCTAAAGTTCTTCAGCTTCAATCACACTGAACACAGTGTTTCCTAAACATACAATGGTGACCTTTCTCAACTAGTCTCATTATACTTAAGGTTCTCTCAGCCTGAAATGCACCTTCCACTCCCATACACTTGTTTGCCTGAGATACTCCTACTTATATGCATGACCCACTTCATGTATCAAATTGTCTCTTAAACCTTTCCTGGTTCCTCCAGGCAGTGTTAGTCACTACTGCCTCTTTATTTCCACAATTCTAGCACTTACCACTTTGGATTGTATTTATCTGTTTACAAGTCTGGCTCTTCCATTGAAATGGTACACTCCTCAGTAGTGATGTGCCACAACTCTGGAGTCAGACTGTCTGTCTGGTTTACAAGCTTCTGAATTACCACATACTAGATGGATGATCTTGAGGAAGCTACACCACTTCTTTCATCCTCAATTTTCTCACCTATAAAATGGTGCTAATATAGTACTGATCTGATAGGGTCCTTACAATAATTAAATGAGAAAATGGATATAAAGCTCACCATATTATGCAAGATTATTTTGATGATATTGATGAGGTAGTAAATCAGGAGGAGAGAAGGTGAAGAAAAAGAAATGTCATTTTCTTTTTAGCCCCTGAAGTTCTTCACAGCATTTGGCACATATGTGTACGTTCAATTGCTTATTTTTTGAATGAATAGTTGATGATAACATGACAGATACTAGTTGCTAGCAAGTCAAATCCAATTCATGGTGAGTCATGTGTATCAGAGTAGAACAACGCTCCCTAGGGTTTCCAACAGCTAATTTTTTTGGAAGTAGATGGTAGGCTCTTCTTGGTGACCTTGAACCTCCAAACTCTAACCTTTTGGTTAGAGTTAGTGCCAGTGGTTAACAGTTTGCACCATCCAGTTAAAAAGTGACTGATACTTGATTCTTTCTCATATCTGAATCACCTACGTTAACTTTTAGAATGCCAGAAACCTTGGTACTCATGGGGAAGGAGGAAGTAGATGAGGAAAAGAAGGGAAAAGATCTTGGGAACTATAAATTGGTATGCAGACTATAGGTCAAATTACCCTACTTTACATCTTTTGTCTAAGCATTTCAGTTGTTTTTATTGCCAGTAACTGAGAAAAGTTTTTTAAAAAGAGCAAAGATGTGTGGATTGTAAGTTTAGAGAGCTACCCCACCAACTCCAGGTCTAAGGGCAGTCAAAGAAAAACTCCTTTGATGTGCTCTGAGAGCCTGCAGGCAAAATAGCAACTCAGCAAGGGGCTGGAATGTCAGTGGTGAGGAATGAAAATGTGTGTTCCTGTACAAAGGTGGGGGTGGAGGGAGGAAGGGACAGACCTCACCTATTAATGATACCCTCCGACTAGAAAGGACTGGAACATTGGGAGTGGCAGTCCACATTGAAAGCATCCTCTGAAGGCATGTCGTTGTTGTTGTTGTTTGCCGTCGAGTCGGCCCGGACTCATAGAGACCCCTCCTTGGGTTTCCGAGGCAGTATCACTATGGAAGTAGGATTGCCCAACCTTCCTTCCGAGTCTGAAGGCATATAAGCAGATAAAATCCTGATACACAAGGCATAAAATTGAGACAAATTCTTTCAATTAGTACAAAAGACCAACCAGGAATTAGGCTGAGAGTGAAGTTGGATTGGTGTAGGAGAGAAAATATTGGGGCAGGTTTTTTCTTTTCCTTTCTTTCTTTTTTTTTAAAGAGCAAGAACCGAGAAAGAACTGCTGCGACATTTATTTCACAGAAAAAAAAAAAAAGTAGTTTCTTGTTTTTAATTAAATAATAGATGCTCCCCGGGCCAGAGTTGTGGCTGATTCTCTCTCGCACTCGGTGGGGGAGATTCAAATAAACCAGGCAACCAACCAACCAAAGACACCAGGAAAAAGGGAAGTGCTTTCATCTTTTTTTTCTTCCTCCCCTTTCCAAGTGATTCTTTCTTTCGGCTCCAAAGCCCTGGCACCATTTTTCTCCTTTGCAGTCCGGAGGCCTGCGTCCCTCCCAGCCCCCAGCAGCTTGCGATCGCTTCGATCTTCCTAGTCAGAGTTAGGTTTGCTCAGGAGACCGCACAGGGTAGGAATCTGACCCAGCTTCCTCCGCTCGCGTTTACCTCTCTCCCCTCGGCTCCTTTCTCCCTCGGTCACCTCCTCTTCCCAGCGCCTCCGAACTCACTGGCCCAGAGGAAAAGCCGCTGATATTCCCGGGAAGTTGGCTGAGTCCCAAAGAGTTTTCCCACCATTTTCGCTTCAAGAAATCACTGTCTCTGTAAGTGGAGAGTCATTTCGATGGCTAAGGACCATCTTTCTACAGCCCGCCAGGCAGTTACCGCGCACCGTTCTGGTCTAGGGCGCTGGGGGGGATGGGGCCGCGAAAGCCTGGCTGCTTGCTTCCAGCCAGTCCGCTAGGCGGGGGCAGCCTCCTGTCTGGGTTGTGGTGGTTGCTGCTAGGGCAAAAGTGATGGTGGTTAGGATGTGTTTTTCCCCAAACTGCCCTGAGATTTCTTCTTTCTCTCTTTCTTGTATCTCTCTCTCTCTCTTTCTTCTTTCATTGTGCTTTGTGTGCAACTTTACATAGCAAACTTGTTTCACATTCAACAGTTAAGGCACATCTGTTTTCATGGTCCCTTTACTGTCTCCAAACTCCCTGTGACCACCCCCTCCCTGTACCCCTCTCATCCATGCGTTCCTGTCTGTCCAGCCTTCCCTCTATGTGAGTTCTACCCCTCTGGTGTCTCATGGCTGCTTAATCCAAGGGGTGCATCTCCCTAGAGTAGGTGGGTGCATTCTCCTGGAGTAGGTGTTCCGTGTGTAGGTTTTTCAATTTCAATTGTTGGGCTGAAAGCCAATCCATGTAACTGAGTCTATTTCTAGGATCCAAGAGTAACCTGGGGCCTTAGTTTAGGGGGTTCCACCAGTCTCCTTCCAACCAATGCCCTGGGTTTTTCTTCCTCCAGGTGAAGGGCTGCCTTGTTGAGCAAAATAAGCTGTTTACTTATCACTTGGGGGGGAGCTCTGGTGGCAGAATCTTAAAGCATTTGGCTGCTAACCAGAAGGCTGGTAGTTCAAATCCACCAGCCACTCCTCAGAAGGAAGACTGGACAATCAACTTCATAGAGACACCGCCTGGGAAATCCAAGGAGGGATCACTATAAGTTTGAATCTACTGGAAGTCAGTGAATTTGGACTTTTTTTTTTTTTTTTTTTTTTTTTTAATATTCCAGTTAATGTTGTCTAGAAAGATCCTAACAAGAGTAAATAGAACTACTTTTACTAATTCCTCAGCAACCAAGAATGCTTATCTTTGAAGGCTACTACTTAAATTGCTTCTCTGAAACTGGGAGAGAGAAGTGAGAAAACATGACAATACAGCTGAATTGGTTGCATATAAACAGCGCCCCCCCCCCCCCCCCCCGCACTCTTAGGACTTCTAGGGGATTGTTTTATATTTAGGTGTGATAGCTGCACGTGGTATAATTGATACATTAAAAGTTATTGAATTGATGGAGGAAACAAAATCATAAGAAATCCTTGAGCAATATCTGAAAGGGAACATTTAAGTCTCTGTCACTCAAGAAAAAGGAACAGTTCAGCTTTCAAGTGTATCTACATTATACAGTCAGCCAATAAAATATAATCCCCACTCAAGCTATTAGAATAGAGCGTGGGGTGGCAGTTGGGATTTTTAGCTTGGTTAAGCAAATAAATACTGTAGAAGGCATGAAATCAAACTTGTTGAAACTTGGATTTGCTGAGATATAAAGCAGCTTGGAGAAGATGAATTCAGGTGGAAAATGACCTTTTTATTATGTTCAGGAAGGCATTAGAATGTCAGGAAAAATGCGGAAAAGGAGATATTACCATTATCACATCATAATGGAATTATTTTGTTTCTTAGATTTAGTGATACAAGGTTTTTCGGTAATGGAATACATACTGAATAACTGAGTCATGGTAAAATTTTGTTAGGTAAGATGGATTTTGATAGTGTTTGGGATACATACATGCCCCTGGACTTGTTGTTGGTTGAGTTCTGAAATAATGACTAGAGAGTCAGCTGTAGGTCAGAGAGAAATTTAGTAACCTTGCAAGGTAGAGACACACAGGGCCAGAGGCAGTGCAATGTGTGTCTCCCCGAGCCTTAGAAGCTAGGGATTTTTATAATCGTTTTAAGGCTGTGGGGTATGTGATTTCAAAAGACCTTATGAAGGCAGGTTACTCATAAAATTCTGAGTCTTTTTCGAAAGTCAGGAAGTGGAACAAGTCTGTAATAAATTCCTAATGATAAGTCTCAGCGTTCTTCAGGCTAGGTGCATGTGCAATCTCTCTCTAAGATAGAGTCTGTGTGTTTCAACATAGATGCCACGAGTTCTGTACAGGTGTATTCTGCTGTTTGCTCTTGGTTCGAGTTTTGGTTTTGCCTTAGACCAGCCATCTTAGTTCATCAGATGGTAAAGGAGCAGAGGGCTGCACAGGCTCCAAAACTGGTTAACACTGACCACGGGTAGAGAAGCTAGAAAACACCTCAAAAATGGCCTGTTATCAGGAAACGGCATCAAAGTAGTAAATTTACATCTGCATTATTTCTCTTTCAGTGTCCCTTCCTTGGTCTTAGGATCTGATGAATACGGTTGCCCTGTCCTATGAGCTGTTCCTGTCTTGGTTTTATGATCTTAGGAATATGGTTGCATGGGCAGGATTCTTATGTAATTATGGCTACAAGTAATAGAATAAGGCAATATTTAAATTGAACAAGAATAAGGCAATATTTAAATTGAACAAGATTAATATGGAGCTTTAGGTTATGAAGAAGCTCTGGTGACATAGTGCCTAAGAGATTTGACTGCTAATCAGAAGGCTGGCAGTTCAAACACACCAGCCACTCCTTGGAAGGAAGATTGGGCAATCTACTTCCATAGTGATACTGCCTCGGAAACCCAAGGAGGGGTCACTATGAGTCAGATCCAACTCAACGGCAATGAGTTTTTTTTTTTTTTTTGGTTTAGGTTTTGCAGTTAGAACATATATTCATCTCCCAGAAATTCTAATCTACCTATACCATTACAGACTCAGGAGGTAAGGTAGGATGAGGCTTGAGAAAAAAAGAGTTTGTTCTTAGCAAACTTATTTTATTGTGTGAAACTTTTGGAAACATAGGGTAACACGTAAAGGTACCTGAATGGCTGCACATAATTGTTGTTTGAGTCTCCTTATTCTTAGTGCTGCATTCTCTGCATCACCTTCTAGATTCCTTGACAGGTAAATACTTTCCAATCTGTCCAAGCCTTATGTTACTTGGCACTCCACTTACTCCTGGCTTGTTCTTCACAAGAAAGGAGGGTCTTTCTATTCTCATGATTTTGCTGCCCACAGTAAACTGACTAGGGAGAAGGAGCCCGAAGGGAAGCAGGTCACATCTGCCCTCTGCCCTCGTTGTCACATGGTGTTGTAAACCAAAATTATAGCTCTTACAAAAACACCTGGAAAGTTGGAGGGAGGGAGCAGCTGGAACACAAACATAAAAGGCCCACATGTGATTTGCATATAAATATGGTGTTTTGCCTGAAAATAAGCTTTTGATTGAAAATTACACCACCAAAACCATAGTTTACAAATGACACACAAGAAACCATACACATGCTTACAAGGCTTACCTAGCTGGACAAAAGTGAAAAAAGACAAAAGTTTTACACATCTGTACCTCCAGGATATACCCCCTCCTTCAATACCTTCTACACACTGTGATTTGGTGCCATTGAATATTTTTTTCTGTAATAAACAGTTATACATGTCCCCACCAGATGCCAGCATATACTATAAGTGGAACATCAGCCTCCCAAGAAAGGAGAGTCAAACCATGTTAGGTGCACCATACTTATCCCATTGTTCATGAAAAGGATAAGCATTGTTGACAAGTTCTATTTTGTCTCTTGGATGGAGGAAGGAAACCAGCATTTCAGGAGGTACATGGAAGAGCTCTGCAAAGTCTTCAATAGTTCAGGGAGAAGGAAAGAAGGGATATGTTGCCCCTAATCTGCTTAGGGACTCTGCAGAACCTCAAAGGATCCAACTTTAGGGTTTTCAACACATATTTCATTGTGAGAATATTTGTACTAGTTGGCCTGTATGAAATGGGCTGGATCCAGCATGTGTGTGTGTAGGCTATGTGTATATCCTTCTCACATTCAAAAGAAAATCTCTATGTGCCTATCATCTATCTATCTCTGAAAAAATTATATATATATGTAGGGAGAGACAGACAGATTGATTCAGAGATTTTCAAAACTATAAGTCATTTTTTATAGTAAAATTATGTTGCATGTATATATTATTTTACATTTTGAATGCTATATTAAAGCTCAGTGACTCATTTGAGACACACATCCACCTTGTGTGGGAGATAGGGTTAATGTTAGGATTCTCGTTTTACAGATGAGGAAATGAAGATAAGAGGAGGGAAGTGGGTTTCCCCCATGTCCTTTTCTCTTTGTCACAAGACCTTTCATGGTATTTATGATTCATAAGCATGAACTAAATGCACATGGTGCACAACACATCCCCTTTTCTTCATCATTTTCCCTCTTTCCTTTTTAGTTTGAATATTTTCTTAAAATGCTATCAAATATTTCAATATTCCCCATATCCTCTCAGTTCATGCTCATCTTCTCTGTTTTATTTTTCTCCTTAACCCTTGTAAATATTTAACATTCCTTACAATCTTACATATTCATCGTGTGTGTGTGTTTGTGTGTGTGTGTGTTCATGTACTTCTCCTCCAGAGAATATACTAAATGAAGACAGGAATTTTTTTTTAAGGAGAAAGCAACTACTTTTTTTATGATGTATTTCTAATACCTAGAACAGTGCCTGACAAATAAAGGCATGCAGTAAAGGTTTGTTATATGAGTGCATGAAGGAACTAATGAACAAATGCATAAAAACAGTCTTTTGGATCTTTTTATCGGTACTTTTGCAATAGAAGGATCCTGTTTAATTACTTTTAAATAATGATATTCCTTTCTTATTTCCTTCATCTTATTCTGGAAATTAGCAAAATGCTACGTTTAGGGCCTCATGTCATACAATTAAATGTTGCTTCTGCCAAGGCAGTGAAAAGTTTTGTATATCTTTGTTACCTCCTACTCCCAATACAAGAAGCCCCGATGGCACAGTGGTTAAGAACTCAACGGCTAACGAAAATGTCAATGGTTAGAATCTACCCACCACTTAAGGAGAAAAATATGACATCCGCTTCCATAAAGATTAAAGGTTGGAAACCCTGTGGTGGGGGGTATAGATCCTTAAGGTCATAAGTTGGAGTCAGCTTGAGAACACCTAACAACAACAGCAACACTCCACATTGGAAGATGCCCAAAAGGCATGCGGTTGGAACATACCAGCCTTAGTGGGAGAGAGATGTGGCACTCTGCATCAGTAAAGATTACAGCCTTGAAAACCTTAGGGCAATTCTACTTTGTATGGATCAGAATTGACTCCATGGCAATGAGTTTTGGTTTACTACCCATTCACCTTTTCTCGTGAATGCACCACGTTCAGGAAATGCCTGCTTCATATTCCCATGCCAAGAATGTACTTTTCCTGAAACAGTGCTGCCCTGCATTTAGGATCTTTCCAGACTTCTTCCTCTGTCATTGAATTCTACCTGCCCCCTTTTCCATCCCCTCTGGTGTCTGCATTCTGTAATATTTTATGCCTCTGAGGTTATATATTTTTATTTTGTTCTAGTCAAGTAGTCTCAGAATTGGAAAATCCCATTCTACATCTTTTCTCCCAGTGCAGCAAATCTTTACACCACATTGACAAGTGAGAAGCAGTGTGGGTGAGAAGTCAGTCTTTGGAGACAAGACAGGTATCCTATCTGCCTTTTACTAACTGTGTGACTTTGGGAAAACTATTTAACATCTTTAAGCTTCAGTCCCTTCGTTTAGAGAATAATGACAAAACATTGTTCTCATTTCCTAAGACCACTGTGAGGATTAAATGGGAAAATGCAAGCAAAGTACATAGAATAATTCTTTGCTAGCAGTAAGGATTAATGAATACTAGCTATTACTTGAAGGAGCTCTATTGGTGTAGCTGTTCAGCATTTGACTGCTAAACAAAAGGTTGGTGGTTAGAACCCACAATCACTGGGAAAAAAGATGAGATATTCTGCTTCCATAAATATTTACAGCTTTGGGAACAATGAACTTGATGGGAATGAGTTTGGTTTGTTTTGAACTATTACTGGTAACATCCTTGATCAATGGTCTTCCAGCATCCATTTCATTGCCATTAGTGTTGTGGAAGAAGTCCATTATGTTTTGGGTCAGTGGTATCTTTTTGAAGACATGCTGTTGAACTGCTGTAAAGATCCTTCATGATTAACTGGACCTTGTTTCTTTGTAATTTCCATCCATTTGTCCTTGGTGTTTATTGCAGAAATATAGCATACATATGTGACCTTTCTTTCATAGGGCAACATTTCAAGTTGTTAAATACAGTTATTAGGCTTATCTACATCTTCATTTTAAATTAAGATTTCCCAATGCCTTCAGTCTTTCTTCTTGTGATGAGGTCCAATTTACCTGTGTGTGACAAAAGTGGCAACAGAATAAGATGCAATAGCCTGTTGTTGCCTAACTAGTATAATTTACACAGAGATAGTATCGCTGATGATCTGGACATTCTATTCTGAATGGAGGCTGAGATATCAGATTTCTTAGCAAACATGTTACACAGTTGGGGGCACGTCAAGCTTGTTAACCACAAGTTAAAAACAGAGTAAACATTCCAGGTTTTTCTCATATGAAGTACTGATAAGCCAGTTTTATCCTGTTTCATACATGAATAACTGTATCTAACAGCATATTTTATGTATGCCAATGAATTTACACTAAGGGAACTTCTGGAGACAATGCCTTTAAACTGTTGTCCCCAACCTTTTTTTTCCTCTCTTCATACAAGTGAATGATGGTATTCACAGGAAATACAAATATTCACGAGAACACCCATGATTTATTTATAATTCCCATCTGTCATTTATAACTCCACCCACTGCTCTTCTTGTACAAAAAAGCAAATCAGAACTTGGGGTGAGGGAAAATGAGGTCCTATAGAGATAACATAAATTCTTTTTTTTTTTTTTGTCAAATAAATAATTTTAGATTATTTCAAATGAACCAGAGAACTTAATGTGAGAATAGCCTGAAGTTTTAAGATTATATAATGAATAGCTTCGTGATAGTAGGGAAGACAAAAATTCCTTTAAAAAAGCACCACTCCAGAAAAAAAAGAGGAAAGAAGAAGAAAGGATTCACAAATAATAAAGGAAAAAACAGAGATATTTGATTTCATTAAAACAAACAAAAAAGTCACCAAGGTGCCATAAAGAGAATGAATATTATTGGCAACACATACGCTTAACAAAGGACTTGTATACCCTCCCAAATTATAAAGAACTATTACATATTAGTAAGAAAAAGACTATCAAATAGAAATAAATGGGCACAAGACTTGAACAGGTACTTCACAAAAGAAGAAATCTGATTGAACAAAAATTAGCATCAGTAAACAGAATAATGTAACTTAAAACTCAATGGATATCACTAGGTATCCACTAGAATTGTAAGGGGGCAGTGGTGCTTCACTGAAATAATTTTCACTCTCCGAGTAGGAAACCTAGGTTTGATTCCTGCAATGCACCTCAAGTGAAACCACTGCACATTTGGAGTGTGCAAATATCGTGATGATGCCAAGCAGGTTCCCGCAGAGCTTCTAGTCTAAGAGAACTAGTCAGAAAGGCCAGATGATCCGCTTTGAAAAGTCAGTCAGTAAATACTCCGTGGAAACAATGTACATGGGGTCCTGTGAATTGACAGCAGCTAATAACAACAACAGAGTTGTAAATATTACAAAATAAGCAATACCAAATGTGAGGGTGGTGTTGCAGTAATGAGAATTCTCATGCTTTGCTGGTGGGAGTGTAAATTAGTATAACCAATTTGGAAAACATTTTGGCATAACCTGATATATCAAACATGTGCATACCCCATTTATTACACAGGAAAGAGGCTAAGGTGCTGTTAAATAATACTTCATAAAGCAGTGGTATTTAGCTCTCATGTAACAGTCCCAAGTGAGTGATCCAGTTTTGGGGCGGCCTAATCATTCAAGGATGAATGAATCATCCATTTCATTGCATGGCCATTTCTTAAGTCATTGTCTACCTTTTCATGGTCTATAAGATGGATTGCAGATGCATTGTGTCCCAACATGTGAGGTGAAAAACAGCACAGAGGAGTATACACCCAGTATTTTAAGTCCCAGTCCAGGACTTGCCTTACATCCTTTTCACTTAGACTGCTTTGGCAGGAACTTAGTCACATGACCACAAATATATGCAAGAAGCCTGAGAAATGTCATCTCCAGCACTCTATTATTATGGAAGAAGAGATGAATGGATTTGGAGGGTAATGAGCAATTCCCACCATATTCCAGTTGGATAAATCAATTGAGGAATACAATCAGATACTTTATAGCTATGAAAATAAGCAAACTGAAGTTAAATTCAAGATTGATAAGTGTCATAGATATGTTACAAAAATAAGTGACTCATAGCATATACACATTATGAATACTTTAGTATAAAGTAAAAACAATAAAGCACAAGTAAAAAATATAATTTAGGGATAGATAAATAGGTGGTAAAGTGAAGAACAATAAAATAACGACATAAAATTATGATAATGGATACTCTGGTAGCATAGTGCCTAAGGCACTTGACTGCTAACCAGAAGGCTGGCTGTTCAAATTCACCAGCCACTCCTCGGAAGGAAGGTTGGGCAATCCTACTTCCGTAGTAATACTGCCTCGGAAACCCAAGGAGGGGTCGCTATGAGTCGGGGCCGACTCAACGGCAAATAACAACAACAAAAACAATCCTTAAAGTAGGTAAAAGGATGAGATTGGGAAGGTACTTGATTGCACTTGCAATATACTATTGATTTATTTTTCTCTCTTTAATCTTTCAGATGATACTGGCACTGAAAACTTCAGATCTGAGAGTCTCCCTGTCATGGTTAAGAGGAAAGAAAACTGCACTGACAGTCAGGCTCAATTCTGCTACTTCTGGTCTGACCTTTGGGCAAGATCCTGACTCTTTTTAGATTTTCTAAGCATCACCTGCAGATCTCAAAACCCCTGTAAATTCAGATATTTAATTCTAGACAAATCTAGATAATATTCTAAATACATGAAGAAAAGCTCTATTGTAAAAGAAGCTGGAAGTAAGTAGAAGTAGACTTTTTTTTTTCCCAGAAGTAGACTTTTATGAAAAAATGCTCTATTTCTTAACGAAGTGGTTATTACATGAAAATTCACTTTGTTCTTTAAACTGAACATATATATTTGCTATAATTTTCTATGAGTATATATTGAACATTTAAAATTTTCTTCTAAAATAACTTTTTTTCTAAAATATGGATGATAGATGGGAGCTCTGGTAGCGTAGTGCCTAAGGCACTTGACTGCTAACCAGAAGGCTGGCAGTTCAAACCCACCAGCCTCAGAAGGAAGATGGGGCAATCTACTTCCGTAGTGATACTGCCTCGGAAACCCAAGGAGGGGTCGCTATGAGTCGGGTCCAACTTGATGGCACATAACAACAACAACATAGATGATAGATACATACATAACTTCCACCAGATTTACTCTAACTCTTAGTGAATTTATGTACAATAGAATAAAATGTTACCCTGTCCTGCATCATCTTCATGATTGCTGGCATGTTTGAGGCCATTGTTGTGGCTATTATGACAATCCATGTCACAAAGGTCTCCCTTGCCTTCACCAGTCTTCTACATAACCAAACATCATGTTCTCCTCCAGTATTTGATCCCTCCTGATAACAGGTCTAAAGAAAGTGAGTCAGGTGATGATCTGTGATCCATAAAATTTGCATTGGCTAATTTTTAGAAATAAATAAACAGACCTTTTCCCATAGTCTGTCTTACTCTAGAAGCTCCAGTGAAACCTGTCCACCATGGGTGACTCTGACAGTATCTGAAATACTGGTGACATTTCTTCTGTCATCACAGTAACACACAGGATGCTACACAGACAAATGAATGGTGGCCTTCTCTAAAAATGAAAGTAATAGAGAAAATAATTTTTAAAGTTCTGTGTTTTCCATATAAAAGTAACTGATTAGTTGTGCTGTGTAGTTTATAACACACATGTCAGGACAACATAATCATTGCTTTTACCCCGGAGGATGGATTCTGTGGTAGTTAAGTTTGTGTATCAACTTGGCTGGGCCTGGTTGAGAGGCTGGGCAGCTGGATGTAGTATTCCCCATAATGAGACTGGTAATCAACTCCATTGTGGAATCTACTGTGAGCAGCTGAGTAGCTGCCTTGGGTGTGTGGTCTGCCTCCTGTACTTAAGGAGAAGCCTTGGGGAATAGTTTCTAGCTTATGACATGCTAGAAACTGCATGTAGCCGTGTTGTTGCTCAGCAGCCTGCTATGCTCTGCCGACCTTCAGACTTACAATGGACTTAAGGTAATGGCCTGAAATGTGGTTTAGTAACATCGGGACTGTACCTTTTTACTTGTCAACCTTGGGCTTGTCAGTCTCAGCAGCCAGCAGCTGTCTGAGTGAAGAAAATCCTCCAGCTCCTGTGGGCCAGGACAAGGAGGCAGAGCTGAAGCCCAAGGCTGAGGGGCTTTCACCCAACCCCTAGAGCCTGGCACTTTGAACTCGGACTTAAAGCCTCCAGGCTGTAAGAGAATAAACTCCTGTTTGTTCAAGCATCCCATTTGTGGTATATTCCTGTCAGAGCAACACTAGGTAACCAGAAGAGATTCATAGTGGGAACTTCAGCCAATCTGGGACCAGAGGTCAAGGAAAATATTTTGGGCATATTGGGGTATTGGTTATTCTTCCATCCCATATTGTAGACTCCTTCTTTCTCTCATCTTGGTGTGTCAGCTCTGATTCTGTGTCTACCTGTGTGCAAATCAACAACAGAAGACAACCTTCTTACCAAGCATATAACCACATTTCTGATCTTAAAAACCAGCAAGTTTATAGTAATGTTCTCTCCAATGCCTTCAATGTAACACTGTGATGTGTACTGCCTAGGTTAAGATTCTCTATTCTTTACAACCCTGTAGCCATAGACAATCTTCTTAACATCACCAAACCACTATTTCTTCAACTATAACATGGCAATTTCAATAGTACCTACTTTATAGACTTTTTTTTTTTACTTGGATCCACAATCAACACCAATGGAAGCAAACCAAACTAAACGCACTGCCGTCGAGTTGGATCTAACTCATAGTGACCTCTCCTTGGGTTTCCGAGACAGAGTCATTATGGAAGTTGATTGCCCAACCTTCCTTTTAAGGAGTGGCTGGTGGGTTTGAACCACCAGCCTTCTGATTAGCAGTCAAGTGCCTAAAGCACTATGCCACCAGAGCTCCTCCAATGGAAGCAGCACTCAAGAAATCGAATGACATGTTGCACTGGGCACATCTACTGCAAAAGACTTCTTTAAAGTGTTAAAGAGCAAAGCTATCACTTTGAATACTAAGATGCACCTGACCCAAGCAGTGATATTTTTAATAGCTTCATATGTATGTGAAAGCTGGACAAAGAGTAAGAAGACTGAAGAAGAATGAATGCACTTCAATTGTAATGCTGCCAAAGAATATTGAAAATACCACGGACTGCCAGAAAAATGAACAGAATGTCTTAGAAGAGGTGCAGCCAGAGTGCTCCTTAGAAGGAAGAATGGCCAGTCAGTCTTGTCTCTTGTACTTTAGTCATGTTATCAGAGGGACCAGTCCATTATGTTTGGTAAAGTAGAGGGTCAGTAAAACATGGGAAGACCCACAAGAGATGGATGGATACAGTGGCTACAGCGCTGGACTAAAGCCTAGCAATGGTTATGAGGATGGCACAGGACCAGGAAGTGTTTCATCTGTTACATACAGGGCTGCTATGAGTTGGAACAGACTTGAAGGAAACAATTTTATAGAATTATTCTGAATGTTAAATACTATAATGTATAATAGTGTTATACATACTTATTACTTAGTAAGTGCTTTAAAATTTTAGCTTAAAAAATAAAATAGAAACATTTTTAAGCTAGTAATTGATTAATACAAAGATAAATAATAATTGTTCTGGTTACCTAGTGCCACTCTGATAGCAATATACCAACAAATGGGATGGCTGAACAAACAGGAGTTTATTCTTTTACAATTTGGAGGCTTTAAGTCTGAGTTCAAAGTGCCAGGCTCTTGAGGCTGTGTGAAATCCCCTCGCCCTTGGGCTTCAGCTCTGCCTCTTGCTCCTGGCCCACTGAAGCTAGAGGCATCTCTTCACTCAGGCAGCTACTGGCTGCTGAGGCTAACAAGCCCAAGGTCAACACGTAAAATGGCACAGTCCTGATGATATACCAAACCACACAGTTGTTGTTATTGTTGTTGTTGTTAAGTGCCGTCGAGTCATTTCCGACTCATAACGACCCCATGCACAGCAGAACGAAACACTGCCCGATCCCGTGCCAGCCCCACAATCCCTGCTATACTTGAGCCCATCATCGCAGCCACCATATCAATCCATCTCCTTGAAGGCCTCCCCCTCTTTCGTCGACCCTC
>NW_006921753.1:7401039-7409124 GCF_000298275.1 Orycteropus afer afer
CTGTCTGGCTTCCTGTCTTTTAATCCCCTTTCTCCTGCTCTTCTGGCCTGCTTCTTTGGGCGTCCCTGAGTTTCCCCTCCTCACCTAATTCCTTCTGCTGATTGCTCTTCTCTTTGGCTTGCTGGGTTTTATCCCCTTTCTCCTGCTCTTCCAGCCTGCTAACCACACAGTAGACTATTAATTCAAGTCCACTGAAAGTCCTATGGTCAGCAGAGCATGGCATGATGCTGAACAACGACATGGCTACATGCAGGGTTCAAGCATGCCATAAGCTAGAGACCATTCCCTGAAGCTTCTCCTTTTTGCAGGAAGCAGACCACGTTCCTAAGGCAGCTACTCAGCTGCTCACAGTAGATTCCACCATGGAGTTGATTACCAGTCTCATCATGGGGAACACTACATCCAGGTGCCCAATCACTCAACCAGGCCCAGCCAAGTTGACACACAAAGTTAACTATCCCAATAATATAACACAGTGTTCAGTCATATATAAAATACTTTTAAATTTGTTAAACATGTGCAAAAGCTAGTCCTAACATGTGGCAGTTGTGGCATGAAATGGGCACTTAATAAATCTTAGTTTTTTTTTTTTTTACTTTAAGGTGTTCGGAATCTTTGTCCTGTTTTTTCAATATGTATTATCCATAAATCTACTAATTAGAATCAGAAGTTGTAATTACCGAGAAAACCAAACTCATTGGTGTTGAGTTGGATCCAAACACAGAAGTAGATTGTCCAGTCTCCCTTCTGAGGAGTGGCTGTTGGGTTTGAACTGCCAGCCTTCTAATTAGTAATCAGATCCCTTAGGGACTGCACTAACAGAGTTCCCAAAGTTATAATTAGTAGATAGTATATCCTTCAAGAGAAAGTCAGTCTTCTATATTGCTGTGAAATTTTTGTTCTGAAATTTTTGCTTTTGTCTAGAGTTCAGCTTTCCAAGTGGTCAATGGTACAAAATAATTAGTGTAAAATTATATGGGATTACTGTATACAAGTTTCCAGTACTATGATGCTATTTCCTAGGAACTTAGTACTCTTAAGTGCTTGTTTCCTCTTTGGATTTGCTTTTGGATACTATATAAAACATTGTAAAATATATCCTTAATATATCTCTTTCTCTTTGGAGTGTAAGTGTGATTTTTGGAAATAGCTGAAAACCATTTGGAGCCAAGTGTGGAAAATAATGTTGAGTGAACAAATTGTGTAATACCATTTTTGGTAAAAAATGAAGAATGAAAAAATTAATGTATTTTTTTTTCTTGCACAGCTTGCAAACTGGCTTTAAAGGCAATTCCAAAAAGAATTTCCACAAGTTAGGCAGTGACAATAACTTTGGAATAATTTTAAAGTCATTTTTTTCATCTCATCAAGCCATGCTGAGACAGCCATATGCACTGGTATAGCTATATTAGTTATAAAAATATTGATATATTTTTGTTCCTATTACTAAAAATCTTCCCTCACTGTGGCCAGCATCCATTCTGATTCATTGGTGCCACTGTCATTCAACTTGCTGATTTTCAATATCACGCCTGTCTACAAGCACACAAAAGTATCTGACCAATAATTTCATAGTTACAGCAATGCTCATATGGATAGTAACATAAATAACAATATCTTTCTGAGATAGCTAGTACAGAAAACTACTAGTTTTTCTTTGGAATAACTGATCACTCTCACAATTGTTTCCTTAGTCAGATCCTACATGCATCAGATTAAGACTTCAGATATATCTCCCATCAACAAACAGATGTTTCTCATTGTTTACAACACTGACAATTTCCCTGAATACTTCTGTACTTATTTCAACAACTGGATCAATGTTAAAACATAATTAATTATGCTAATAATAATTCTATGGAATTCCCAGGCATGATAAAAATACAAAGAATTAATTCCTGGGTACCTATAAAGCAGGTAGTGCAGATCAATCAAATCCCCAGATATAGTAGGGGAAATCTTTAAAAATCAATTTATGTATTTATAGTCTGTCTATTTTCACAGTTTTCAGTAGTTCTCCATTGTATTCCCGTCACTGATATTTTTATTGGTCATGGCATCATGGTTTTTTCATTTTTGTCATAAAAACTCCCTACCTTATTGACAACTTTCTATTAGAGTTTCATTTGGCATCAATTATGATTGCCAGCTATTGATATCATGTGATCATACATTCAGGTTACAGCAACAGTTCCTCACACTAATCCCCAAAAGCAGTAATATGAAGTGATTACTATGTTGCAAATGGCAATTTATAATTTTTTTTCTACATTTAAAGTAGTTCATTTTATTGTTTTCCTGTCCCTTGAATTTGGAAGAAAAACAAAACAAAGCAAAACAAGGAAAAAATAGATACAAAGAACTTTAAGATTGTCAGGGTCTCTAGCACTAACAAGTACCTGCTACGTAAAGACATTCTACCTATGGCTAGTGAACAGAGAACTACATAGGCATGGAAACTGTGTGCTTGAACACTGTCAACAGTTATCATTTTGAAACATTCGGCAGCAGACCCTGTGATGCTCCTACAAAGAATGAAGTTTGGAGCAGTCAAGCCTTCTCCCCAATTCCTTTATTTATTTATTTTTTTAATTTGATAAATTTAGATGGTAGAAGTAGGAGTTTTCTAGGATATGATGTCAGAAGACTTCTAATTTTGAGGAAAATAATTTTTCTTTTGTAAGCAATGGAATGAAATAAATGTGATAGAAATGCCAGAGTCTAGACTAATACATGCTTAGCTCAATGCTGTGTTTGAAATAGCTAGTATAGACTAATGAAACAAGGTGGAGGGAATAGAAACTGAAAGATGATTTTATGACCATTGTTCAAAGGGCTATAATCTTGCTGTGATTTAGGGGTCTCTGTGACAAGGTGATAGGGTCTAACTCTCAATTCAGTAGCAAATTGAAACACTAGGAAGCACTGCATAACTTCCTTCATCTCTTCTCTGTGGATACAAATTCGGTATTTTATTTTAAGTTTATTATGGTTTTGTTACTTGGAAGAAAGTCAAAGTAGTTATTACTGCTGCATAACAAATTATCTTAATACATAGCGGCTTTAAACAAAAGTTATTATTATTGTTATAGGTGCCTAAACAGTTATTATATCTATGTTTTTGTGGGACACAAATTTGGGAGTATCTCAGCTGAGCAGTTGTAACTCAGGGTCTCTGATGAGACTGAGTCAAAACGTGAGAGGTTGAAGCTGTGAAGCCTTGACTTACTGTAGTATCTCTTCCAAAGGGGCTCACTCACATGACTGACCAATTGATGCTGGTTGGTAATAGGAAGTCTGAGACTTCCCCATGTTGACCTCTCCTTGGGGCTTCTTGAGTGTCCTCATGACTTGGCTGCTGGCTTTCCTCAGCATAAGTGATCCAAGATCATGAAAAATGTAAGCAGCAAAGTCTCAGGAACCACACACCATCACTTCTATATTCTATAGGTCAAGCAGATCAACTTCATTCAATGTTTTGGGCAAAGAAGTAGACTACATCAAGACGTGAATACAAGGAGGGGAGTATAATCTGGTGATTGTCTTGGAGACTAGCTACAACAAAAAACACTGTTCACTGGAGGGTTGGACAATAGTTTTACTTTCTCTTCAGTTTTCTGTCTTTCTAATAGCTTTTATTGATTTCATACCTACTAAAATAATCTCATTTAATTATCACCGCAAAGATGTGTGATATATTATTGGTATCAATTTCTGATACACAAAACACACTGCCCTCGAGTTGGACCCAACTCATAGCAACCCCTCCTTGAGTTTCCCAGGCGGTATCACTATGCTAACCAGACGGCTGGCGGTTCAAACCCACCAGCCACTCCTCGGAAGGAAGGTTGGGCAATCCTACTTCCGTAGTGATACTGCCTCGGAAACCCAAGGAGGGGTCGCTATGAGTCGGGTTTGACTCGATGGCACATAACAACAACAACAACATCACTATGGAAGTAGATTGCCCAACCTTCCTTCTGAGGAGTGGCTGGTGTGTTTGAACCACCAGCTTCTGGTTAGCAGTCAAAATGCCTTAGGTACTATGCCACCAGAGCTCCCATGCCACTATTAGCTTCACAATAAATTGGTCTCATGCTTCAGTGATTTCCTGGTCAGGGTAAAGGAATATGGTGAATCATACTAATTATCCAGGTTTCAAACTGGACGTGACACAGCATTACATCAAAGTGAGCTGTGAAATATGACTCTGACATGGTTCCCCAGGAGGAGAGTTGAAATATTTGGTAAACAACAGTAATGATTACCACATTAATCAAGCAGAAGGGGCAGAGGAAATACGTAACTTGAATCCATCATAGTATTACCTTTTATACTTTGGTACATCTGCTTCTACTCATACAAAATGGAACCATCTTCCTCTGAGACAGATTGTAACCTCAAGATAACTTTCTTGAGTCTGCCTCCCAATGACAGTAAAAAGATGAGTATGGACAATGCTTACTTTAGGAATTTTGTTTTCTTTTAAAAGTGATCTTTTCATATTAGTACATTCTTTCTTAGATATAATAAACTCTTTTAACATGTAACAGGCCAGTTTATTTATTTATTTTTGTTGTTTGTTTGTTTCCTTCAGGTGACTTTGCATATAGTCTATATTCTTGCCTATTGATTTTCTAATTTGTTGCAAAATCACCTTATTTTCAAGTTATTGGAAATGTGCTCCCTAAAATATCTTCTAATAATGATGTCCCAGCCCCCAGTTACTGAGTATGATTGTATCAAGTTCTTTCTCCTCCATTGAGGGTCTGAAACAATAATTAGCATCAGACTTGGTAAAAGAGAAGAGGAACATGTTTACCTAATGTTAGAGTTTTTTTTTTTTTTTTTTTTTAAATTGGTTATATTGGGAAGGCAGAGAATGGAAAGAAGATTCAGAACTGACTACTGTCTTTGAAACACACATTTCTTGGCTATATTACATATTTACATATTTATAAAAACTATAACATTATTTGAAAGAGAAATCATGGAAATAGATAAATATTCCAGAATGTGACCATAATATCTACCAAAGCAATTATATTAGACAACTTGTTTTCTCCATTGTGGTTTCTTATGCTCAGCTCTCAGTCATGTACCCTAACAAAAGAAATTTATGGTTTGGATCATTTTTAAAAGAATGATTATTGTTGTTACTGCTAGGTGCTGTCCAGTCAGATATGACTCATGGACACCCTACATAAAACAGATTGAAATGTTGCTCTGGCTTGTGCCATTCTCAGAATGTTTGAGCCAATTGTTGAAGCCACAGTATCAATCCATCTTGTTGAGGACCTTCCTCTTTTTACCTGACCCTCTAATTTATCAAATATGATGTCTTTCTCCAGGGACTGGTCTTTCTGATAACATATTCAAAGTATGTAAGATCCCATGTTACCATTGTTACTGTCAAGGAGTACTCTGGCTGTACTTCTAAAAAAGATATGTTGATTTTTCTGGGAGTCCATGGTATATTCAATATTCTTCACCAAAATCACAATTCAAAGGCATCGATTCTTTTAGGTCTTCCATAGTCATTGTGCAGCCCTTTTATGCATATGAGATGACTGAAAATACCATGACTTGGATCTGGAGTACCTTATGCCTCCAAATGACATCCTTGGTTTTTAACACTTCAAAGGGGACTTTTGCAGCAGATTTGCCCAATGCAATACATTGTTTGATTTCTTGATGCTGGTTTCATGGGTGTTGATTGTGGATCTAATTAAAATGAAATCCTCGACAACTTCAATCTTTTCTCCATTTACAGTAATGTTGCTTATTGGACCAGGTCTGAGGACTTCTGTTTTCTTTATGTTGAAGTGTAATCCATACTGAAGTCTTTGGTTTTTATCAGTAAGTGTTTCAAATTTTCTTCACTTTCAGCAAGCAAGGTTGTGTTCTCTGCATATTGCAGATTGTTAATGAATGCTTCCTCCAATCCTGATGCCACATCCTTAATATGATTCAGTTTTTTGGATTATTTGCTCAATATACAGATTAAATAACTGTGGTTAAAGGATGCAGTCCTGACACACACCTTTCCTATTTCTTATTTTAAATCATGCTATCCTCTTGTTCTGTTTGAACAACTGCCTCTTGGTCTATGTATAAGTTCCTCATGAGCATGATTAAGTGTTCTGGAATCACCAATTTTCAAGATATTATCCATAATTTATTAAGATCCACACATTTAAATGCCTTTGTACAGTCAATAAAACAATGCAAACATCCTTCAGGTATTATCTGCTTTCAGTCAACATCTATCTGACATCAGTGATCCCTCTTTCCAAATCGCTTTCTGAATCTAGATTGAATTTCTACCAGTTCCCTGTTGGTAGACTGTTGCAACTCTGTTTAAATTATCTGTAACAAAATTTTACTTGCATGTAATGTTAATGATATTGTTTGATAATTTCCACAATCTGTTGGCTCACCTTTCTTTAGGATAGGCACAAATATGGATCTCTCCCAGTCAGCTGGCCAGATATCTGTCTTCTAAACTTCTTGGAATAGAAGAGTGAGTGCTTCCGGTGTTACTTCCATTGGTTGAAATATCTCCATCGATATTCCAGCAGTTCCTGGAGACTTGTTTTGCACCAATGCCTTCAGTACCACTTGGACTGCTTCCTTCAATACCAGCAATTCTTGACAATATGTTACCTTTTGAAATGTTTGAATACTGAAAAATTCTTTTTGGTACAATTACTCTGTGCATTCTTTCCATCTTCTTTTGATGCTTCCTACATTTTCAATATTTTGCCTACCAATTCCTTCAGTACTGCACCGTGAGGGTTGCAATGCATTGAGTTTATACTAATATTCTAAGAAATGCTATTTAAGTGTATGTTATAGCATTTTATAGAAAAATAATTTACTTTATCTGTTGTTTGTATTGAATTGTACTAAACTTTCCATTTCTACTATAATAGAAGGGAAACTTGGCATAAACGTTTGAAAAGGAAAAATATTGAATTGATAATGTTTAAAATTTAATAAATGTTCTATGTGTTAGGCACTATGCTACTTAAGGTGTGTAATATTATTTCTTTTTCACAGTTACTCTGTGTAGTAAATTTAATTTTTCTCATTTTACTGATGAAGAAACCGAGACTCAGAAGTTAAAGAATTTTGACCACACAGCTACTGAATGATAAAATAGGCCGGTGTTTTCGTTACCTAGTGCTGCTCTGACAAGAATATACCACAAATGAGATGGGTTTAACAAACAAGAGTTTGTCCTCCTACAGTTTGGATGTATTAAGTCTGAGTTCAAAGTGCCAGTCTCTAGGAGCTGGGTGAAAGCCCTCAACCTTGGACTCCAGCTCTGCCTTCTACTCCCGGCCCACTGAAGCTAGAGGCTTTTTCTTCACTCAGACAGCTGCTGGCTTCTAAGACTGACAAGCCCTAGGTTGACAACTAAAAAGGCACAGTCCTGATGTTACCAAACCACAGAGCAGGCCATTCATTCAAATCCATTGAAAGTCCCAAGGTTGGCAGAGCATGGGAGACTGCTGAACAACAACATGACGGCATGTAGGGTCCAAGCATGCCATAAGCTACAGACCATTCCCCAAGCCCACTCAACTAGGCCTGCCAAGTTGACACACAAACTTAACTACCGCAGCCAAAACTGTCAATGAGTCAAACTGTATAAACGAGTCAGAACTGTAACATATGATTTAATCAATTGCATTTTCCTTGTGCTCTTCAAATCCTAAATTAATGGGTGGCCAGTAGAGAAATATAACTGAATGCTTCATATAATGAGAAAATGGTTCATCTCTACCTAATTGACAAATGAGAGTTGATTTGATGTTTAGGGCGGAAAAAAAAGAAAAAGAAAGCAAAGAAAGAAAGGCAGCTTGCAATTGGCATAACATACTATACAAAACATTGTTCCACCTCCTACTTTGGTGAGTAGCGACTGGGATCTTAAAAGCTAGCAAGCTGCCAACTAGATACAATGATGGGTCTCTCCTCGTCAAGAGCAAAGAAGAAAGAAGAAAACCAAAATTAATGGAAACATTCAGTCCTAGCGACTGATACACCATCCAATCTGCAACCTATACAACTATGAGA
>NW_006921753.1:7409607-7420300 GCF_000298275.1 Orycteropus afer afer
AAAAAAAAAAAAAAAAAAGGCAGCTTGGACAAAGGGGTATAAAAATATAAAGATGATTCAATATAGCTTGCTGTTACTAGTTTTTAGGTACCATCAAGTAAGTTCTGACTCACAGGGATCCTATGTACCTCTCAATGAACAGTGGCTGGTCCTCATAATCATTGCTATGTTTGAGCCCATTGTTGCAGCCATATGTCAATCCATTTCATTGAGGGTTTTCCTTTTGTTCACTAAGGCACTTCACTGCTAACGGGAAGGTCAGCAGTTGAAACTCACCAGTTGCTCTGAGGAAGGAAGACAGGGTGATCTACTTCTGTAAAGATTTACAGCTTTGGAAACCCAAATGGGGGTCATTATGGTAGCATAGTGGCTAAGGCACTTGACTGCTAACCAGAAGGCTGGTGATTCAAACCCACCATTCCTCGGAAGGAAGATGGGGCAATCTACTTCCATAGTGATACTGCCTTGGAAACCCAAGGAGGGGTCGCTATGAGTCGGGTCTCACCCAATGACAAATAACAACAACAACACCATGTGTCAGAAACAACTTGACAGCAAGGAGTTTTTTCTGTTTTACCAAGCATAATGTCCTTCTCCAAGGACTGGTCAATGTAGCCAATTGTAGAATACCAAAAAAATTTAAAAAAAAAAAAAAAAATGTATCACTGCTGTGAGTGTCAGATCCGACTCATAGTAACCCCTTCTTGAATTTCCGAGGCAGTATCACTATGGAAGTCCTTTTGGGGAGTGGCTGGTGGGTTTGAATTGCCAGCCTTCTGGTTAGCAGTCAAATGCCTTAGACAGTAAGCCACCAGAGCTCCTAATTGGAGAATATTCAGAACTTAATATTCAATGGAATTAAATCCTATTTGAATTTTTTTCTAACTCTCTAAGATTACAGAAACCTAATAATGTAACATGAGAGGTATGTGTGGCAACAGTGATTTTGAGATATTACTTGTAATTATTGGTAGAGATAGGGATATTAGAAAAAAAAAAAAAGATCTGTAAGATTTATTTCTGTTTCTTCATGTATTGAAAATTAAGTACAGATTACTTAGAGTTTTTCTGAAAGATCTTTGAAATATTGTTATTGTATGTTGTTTATATCTTTCCTGTGTTACTTCTTTATATTAATATGATGGAAAAAATATTCAGAAGGAGGAGGGAAGGAAGAAAAAGAAATTTAAAACCATAAGCTATGTTTTGGTGGCATAGTGCCTAAGGCATTTCACTGGTAACCAGAAGGCTGGCAGTTCAAACCCACCAGCCACTCTTTGGAAGGAAGACTGGGCAATCTACTTCCATTAGATACCACCTCAGAAAACCAAAGAGGGGTCCCTAGGAGTCGGATTCAACTTGATGGCTGTTGAGTTTTTTTTTTTTTTTTGTGGGGAAGATATAATTCATAAAATTTATTTCTTTATCATCTCTTTTACTCTTATTTGTCTCCTAGATAGTTTTCCATAACTCCAGATACTTAGTTATAGAATACACAGATTATAGTTTTTTTTAATATATATTTTACATGTATTTTCTTACCACTATTACCATTTCACTTGCACATATTTCTGGGACATATGAGATTAATTCATCAACATATATATAACATAACATCAGGCAATTATTCATTTCTCGTCCCTGGGTAGTGGTACAAATGGGTAAAAATCTCCACTGCTAAACCAAAGGTTGGAGGTTTGAGTCTACTCAGATGTACACGAGAAGAAAGTCCTGATGATTGATTTCTGATCAATCAGCCATTGAACACTCCATGAGAAACAATTCTACTCCAACTTACATTGTGTTATCTTTAGTTGGAATTGACTCAAGAGCAACTTTTTTTTTTTTTTAAATAATGTTTTAGGCCCTTGGCAACTTTAGACAGTAATCACATGAAAGATTATATGGATTTTCAATTTACAATTGGAATGCATTTTCCACTCTGTTTATGATATCCATGTTCCATATTTCATCTCCCTATCACATCAATTTATACCACTTTCTTACTCTAAACTATTGGACCATGATTATTTGTAGCATTCATTTGAGTCACATATACTTTTTATTTAATTTTCCTAAGAAGAAGTCCAAGTTTCACTGAAGGAATTAGTAAAAAAACAAGGCTCAAGGAACTGACGGAATACCCATTGAAATGTTTCAACAAACAGATGCAGCACTGGAGGTGCTCATTCATTTATACCAAGAAATTTGGAAGACAGCTACCTGGAAAATGAGTGGAAGAGATTCATATTTGTTCCTATTCCAAAGAAAAATGATCTAACAGAATGTGGAAATTATCAAACAATATCGTTAATATCACATGTATATAAAGTTTTGCTGAAGATAACTTAAAAATGGTTTCAGTAGCACATCGACAGGGAACTGCCAGAAATTCAAGTAGGATACAGAAGAGAGCCTGGAATGAGGGATATCACTATCACTGCTGATATCAGATGGATCTTGGCTGAAAGTGGAGAATACTAGAAAGATGTTTACTTGTGCAATATTGACTATGCAAAGGCATTTGACTTTGTGGATCATAGCAAATTACGTATAACATGAAGAATGGGAAACCTGAACCCTTAATTGTGCTCATGAAGAACCTATACATAGACAAAGAGGCAGTCATTCAAGCAGAAGGAAAGGTTACTGTGTGCTTTAAAATCAGGAAAGGTATACATTGGGTTGTAATCAATGTAGGTTACTTCTTCAAATTATAGGTAGGTAGCTGACGTACAGAAATATGAACTTTAAAAAAAAAAAAAAAAACCCTCCCACTGAACCTAGAAATTAATATTTGTTCAATGACCTAATAAAAACACAGAACTTTGTCAACCAATACGCAGCCTCTTCAGAACTAGTGTTTGTGGTACATACACTGATGTATTAAAGATATTTTCAGCCAGAATAATTATAGGTAAAAAAATAAACAAACTTCCTTTGGCACTTCTGCCTCTTAAAAAGCAAGTCAAAAAAGGTACAGGGTAAAAGTTATTCCTTGGAAATGATGATTAAAACAAAAGAATAGAGCATAGAGTTGCAGCAATGGTCATTTTTGTTCAGTGTTTCATAAAGCACAAATACAGATTATCTTAATAAAAAAGTAAAAATAGAAAAACACAAATGTCAAAACAATTATTTATATCAAGTTTGAGATTTGATAGCAAGATGACTCCCTGGATATTATTAAATTAAGCCACTAGTTCATTTTCAAAAATCAATTTTCTAGGCAGTTCAACAGATGTTTACCAGTCAGTTTTAAATAGAAATGCATATTAAAATATTTCAAATTATTAACAGGCAATATACAATTTGTCCAAAGGTGAAAATGACTGAATGAGTAGCAATTTCAATGTATTTTTTTAAAATAAAATTTTTTAAAGAATATAGGGCATTTATGGAAGTTGGGAGAGAGGTCTTGCTATTTCTCAGACACTTTTAAAGTGTTTTACACATATTCTTTCATTTAATATTCTCTGGAATACTGTGGAGTTGTTGTTGAGTCAATTCCAACTCACAACAATACCATGTAAAACAGATTAAACATTGCACGTTCTTGTGCCCTGCTTATGACCATTGGTATGTTTGAGATCAGTGTTGTCTCTGTGTATTTTGAATGCTTTCCAATCTAGGGGCTTAGCTCCTAGCACTATATTGGGTACTAGTCTGTTGTGATCCCTAAGATTTTCATTGGCTAGTCTTTGGAAGTAGATTGCTAGCCCTTTCTTCCCAGTATGTCTTGGTCTGGAAAATGTGCTGAAATCTATCCATGATGGGAAACCCTGCTAGTATTTGAAATATTGGCTGCATAGCTTTGACATCATAGCAACAATTAAACCCCCACACTATTACAAACTGACAGATAGGTGATGTGCACATTGTTATAATCACCATTTCACAGCTAATAGGATGAAGCCTCTAGAAAGATATTATAACATGTAACTTGCTGAGTATGAGGATACAGTAAGCTCTTCTTCTTAAAAATATACTATATATTTTAAAGCAGTTTTAAGTTTAGTGAAACATTGCACAGAAAATACACATTTCCCATATACATATCTCCTCTCTCCCTTCATACAGACAATCTTATTAATAACATCTTACACTAGTGTGGTACATTTGTTACAAACAATTAATCAATATCGATTTTCAAAGAGTGAGCCCCAATGTAAAGTATGAACTTTAGCTTTGTATTGGACAAATGTATGAGCTTGACAAACACATGATTTCACATTTCTAACATTAAAATATCATGTAGAACAATTTTACTACCCTTAAAATGCCATGTTCCATCTTTCCATCTTGTTTCTCCTCCCTCTCTGCCCACTCCCCAAACCCTAGCCCTCATGAACACTAGGAAACACTGGGAATGACTGATCTTCTTACTATATCTATAGTTTTGCCTTTTCCAAACTGCTGTACAGCTAGAATCTTATAATATATAGCTTTCTCAAACTGGTTTCTTACTTAACGATATGCATTTAAATTTCCTCCATGCTTTTTGTAGCTTGGTGGTTCATTTCTTTTTATCACTTAATAGTACTCCATTTGCCAAAGGCATTTGACTGGTAACCAGGAGGCTGGTGGTTCAAACTCACCAGCCACTCCTCAGAAGGAAGATTTAGCAATCTAACTCTGTAGATACACCACCTTGGAAACCCAAGGAGGGGTCACTATGAGTCAAATTGACTCAACAGCAGTGAGTTTGGTTCTTTTGGTTTTATAAATGTACCATGGTTTCTTTATCAATTCACCTATTGAAGAACATCTTGATTGCTTCCAATTTTTGGCAATTATAAATAACCCATGGCCTTCAAATTGATTCTTACTCATAGTGATCCTACAGAACAAGGTAGAACTACACCATACTATAATCTTTATAGTATACTATAAAGGCTATAATCTTTATAGGAGCAGACTGGGTTAGAACTGTTGATGTTTTGGTTATCATCTGAGCATTTAACCACTGTGCCAGCAGGGCTCATTGCAATTATGAATAAAGCTGCAATAAACATTTATGTGCAGGTTTTGTCTAGACATAAGTTTTCAACTCATTTGTGTGAATTGATACCTAGGAAAATGATTGGTGGATTGCACAGTAGCTTTGTGAAAAACTGTCAGAGTGTTTTTCAAAATGGCTGGACCTTTTCTTAGAAAGCTCTTCTTGGTGCTGTTTTCTGCACACACTTCCATTAGTTTCTTCACTCTCCTTATTTCTATGCTTATAATATCCTTGGGAGCTCTGGTAGCGTAGTGCCTAAGGTGACTGCTAACCAGAAGGCTGGCAGTTTAAACCCACCAGCCACTCCTCAGAAGGAAGTTGGGACAATCTACTTCTGTAATGATACTGCCTCTGAAACCCAAAGAGGGGTCGCTATGAGTTGAGTCCGACTTGATGGCAAAATAACAACAACAACATAATATCCTTAATTTGGTAACTTCTGTCTGTTTTTTTTCCATGAACTCTTTTTCATTCTTCAACCCAAAGAAAGTTTCCCTGATGTTGCTTAGTTCTTCTGTGAGTGCTCCTAGAAAAACATTTGCCATACCACACTGAATTTATCTCTCAGCAGTCATTTGGTTGCTTATCTGCATGAGGTTAGGGATCATAACTTACTCATCTTTTGTCTTACTTGGGTAGAACAGAACCTATTATGTGTGATACTTTATGTAGAGATGCAATTTCAGGACAGAAAGAGGGAGTGAAGGGGGAACTGGGGAAAGAAAGGGAGAAAATAAATACAAAGCCATTGTTCTGGCAGTTTCACAAGAATACAGCTGCTTGGTCTGCCATACTGCATGTCTCTTGAGAAGCTATGTGTAAATGGTACATCTTGGAATATTTAAGTTGGGAGAAGAAAGTGTTTAGAATTCGTCTGTCTCCTCTTACTTGTCTCTTTTCCTTCACTGGTTAAAAGTAGACTTATTGAACATTGCTTCGCTCTACACTTCAGATTGGGCAGAGAAGCACTTAAATTGATCCCTCAAATGGTGGGAGAAACCATCATTTAACAATTTGTTTTTAACTATGGATGGGTTTTGCATTAATATTTATTTTTAAAAATATTCCATTAAAACATACATTTTTGTTTTTTTGATTACTGAAATTTTGGGTAAGCAATGTGAGTGTCTCACTTGTCTTGTCCTAGTCCCAGGCCTGTTAAGTAGCTCATATTCCCACATATGTTGGGCACTCTATGCAGCACTAGTTTAAAGTGAATTATGTGCATATTTTGAAACTACCAGATGCAGGACCTCGAAGAGCCTCAGACATTGCACCGAGCCCAAATCATCCTATTGCATTCTTTTTTTTTCAATCCTTTATTCAACAAATATGTGCTAGTAACTGTGCTAGCAGGTAGCTGCAAGATTGACAGACCTGAAAATATCATATTATAAAACTTAGTTCTTCTTCTGGTATACTTAATTGTTTTTCCTGGGATTTTGTAAATTCTCTGCATGGTATTTTTTTCTAGAAACTTGCATGCATAATGTGCATACTTTAATTATGCTTCACCTGTTTGCTTTCACATCAAAATTACCAATTTATACAAGAATAGTGAGAAAAAAGTGTATAAGCCTGTCTTATTTATAAAGTATATATCCAACCAAATTTCAATTTATAATTTTTTTTTTTTGGTAGATAGAACACTCAAATTCAAGTATAGGCAATATTGTAGGATCCTATGTATAGTACTTTTAAATTTTTCTTTATATAACATATATGACTCCTATTAAAAGTCATATTTATTTCAGTCTGCATATGTCTTTTGTTCTTCACTTTTTATTATACATGTTTCATGAAATGTAAAAAATGTGAACTGTGATGTAACAGACATACAGGAAAAATGCATAGACTGATAAATAAACATGCTGTTTATTAAATTTCCAAAACAATTAGTAGATTATAGAGGGTAGAGAAGGGTAATGGTTCCTTGGATTTCCCTGTAGATAAATTTATCATATTGAAGCACTATGTCAATACTAAGTATACTAAGTACACTAAGCACTTCTATGTGTGCTAATTACACAAACACTGTTTTACTTGTCTCTAAGGGAAAAAATAATTTGAAGTGGAAGTTGATTTATTATTGAAACATAATTATTTAAAACTTAAATTCAATAGTTTTTCAGTTGATATCTAGGATATGCTATATGAGATCATGAGCAGATGTAGACTTGAATGAGTGACTAAGAACATATGGTAAGAAGAGATTCAGAGAAGCTACTTATCATTGGGAATTTTAAATAAATCAAGAGAAAAAAATGAAAAATCACTGGATTTTTACATCAAAGAAGGTATGAACAGGGTATTTTGATAAGATGAATGGGAATATCTGCCACAGCAAGCTGTTTCTCCTTACGCTAATTAAAGCCTCTGGATGATATGTTTGAAAACCTGTAAATAAATCTGCAAAATTGTGACTGTAGATTTTGTAACAAGATACAGACACCATTTTATCTACGTATTTTATTTTCAAGACAAAAGCAAAAGTTGAAGAGTGGTACTGAAAGGATCCATCTCAAACTGGCCTACTTCTTTGGCCTTATGAAGCAGACAGATATTAAAGCATTGAAATAGGAGATTAAGTACAAATCCTCAGAATATGGCAAACAAAATTAGAAAATATATTATGATCGAACATGGGAAAAGTAAGTTTTTTGCTTTTTTATAGACACCCAGACATGGGGAAACTTAAGCTAAAAGTGGGCAATAATTGTTGCTGATAACCTGTATCTGCTGTGTGTATTGCATGCATCTCCTAATTTGCTTTTGATAATTCCCTTTGTGTTATAAAGTAGTATTTATTCTCACAAGACAATGCATAGCAAACCCATATATTTTCTTATGTGATTATGATTCTTTGTACAGTGTTGATAATCAACTGTGATTAATCTGAATAAATCAGTGAAGTTAAATCTGTTCATGTATATCATCCTCTGTTTTCATATTTATATGTATAGAAATTAGGGTGCAAATAAACTTTTAAATAATCTTCCATTCACTTGCCCTTTTACAAATATGATTCTAGTCAAATAATTGGGTAGATAAAGCTTCATTAATTTCTTTAAAGATATATTTTGAGTTTTTCATAGACTATTTCAGACATTAATTAAAGAAAGAATGATTAAGTAAAAATTTCAGATGTCTGAAGGATTACATATTTTTTCAATAAATTTTTCTCTAGTGTATTACAAAAAAAAGACATATCTATTTTATATTGACAATGTAGTAAATAACAACAAATATAAATATATATTACTTTATTAGCAGGGAATGTGTGTTCATTCCACCACTCATCTGTCAATTTGTCATACTGTGGTGGCTTGCAGGTTGCTGTATTTCTGAAAGCTATGCCAGCAGTATCTCAAAGACCAGTAGGGTGACCCATGGTGGACAGGTTTCAGTGGAGATGATGTCAGATGGATCTTGGCTGAAAGCAAAGAATACCAGAAAGATATTTGCCTGTGTTTTATTGGTTATGCAAAATGGATCATAACCAATTATGGATAACATTGTTAAAAATGAGAATTCCACAACACTCAATTGTGCTGATGAGGAAACTGTACATGGACCAAAAGTAGTCATTTGAACAGAACAAACGGAAACTATGTGATTTAAAATCAAGAAAGCTGTGCATCAGGGTTGTACCCTTTCACCATACTTATTCAATCTGTATGCTGAGCAAATAATCTGAGAATGTGGACTATATGAAGAACAATGCTTATCAGGATTGGAGGATGACTCATTAATAACCTGTGATATACAGATAAACACATCCTTGCTTGCTGAAAGTGAAATAAGACTCGAATCACTTCCTGGTGAAGATCAAAGGCTACAGCCTTCAGTATGGATTGCACCTCAACATAAGTGAAACAACCAAACCAAACCCATTGCCATCAAGTAAATTCTGACTCATAGCGATCCCCATAGGGTTTCCAAGGCTGGAAATCTTTACAGAAGCAAATTGTTTTGTCCTCCTCCCACAGAGGACCAGTGGGTGTGAACTGCTGACTTTTTGGTTAGCAGCTCAATGTCTTAAGCAAAGTGCCATCAGAGTTCCTTACCTCTCAACATAAAGAAAAAAAAAAAAGATATCTTCACAACTGGACCAATAAACAATATTATGACAAATAGAGAAAAAACTGACATTGTCAGGGATTTCATTTTACTTGCAATCACAATCAACAGCCATGGAAGCAGCAGTCAAGTAATCAAACAACATTGTATTGGGCAAATCTGCTGCAAGAGATCGGTTTATAACATTACTTTCATATGCATGTGAGAGCTGGAAAATGAATAAGAAAGACTGCAGAAAAACTGATACATATGAATTATGGTGTTGGCATAGAGTATTGAATGTGCCATGGACTGCTAAAAGAATGAACAAATCTGTCTTGGAGGAAGTACATCCAGAATGCTCCTTAGAAGCAAGAATGGCCAGACTTCGTCTCTCATACTTTGGTCATGTTGTCAGAAGGGACCAGTCCCTGTAGAAGGAAATCATGCTAGGAAAAATAGAGGATCAGCAAAAAAGGGGAAGTCTTTCAATGAAATGGATTGACATAGTGGCTGTGACAATGGGCCCACGCATGATAACAATTATGAAGATGACACAAGAAAAGGCAGTGTTTTGTTTTATAGCACATGAATATGAGTCAAAATGGACTCAATGGCACCTAACAAAAACAAAAACATGTTCACTGGAATCATTGTTAAGGGGAATGCTCAGAATATATACTGTTATGACTGAATATGATATGATATTCAAAGTTTAGTGATTTATTCTGTCTAGGAAATAAAATTAAATGATCATTATTATTTCTGTAGTGATCATTTTTAAAACAATTTAAGGGAAAGCTTTTTTTAAAAAAAAAAAAATTGAAATGTTTTATTAGCCATTTATAACAAAGTCCGATAAAGGTAGCATTATTACATCACCAGTGTACAAACCACAGTCACTCTTACCAACAAAATTAGTGATAATTGGTGTGACAGTTAAGGTTGTGTGTAAACTTGCCTGGACCATGATTCTAAGTGGTGGTTTAAGCAGTTGTGATGTAATCACCTCCATGAAGAGATATGTTCTAGGAGCAAACACTCTTTTGAAATGGAGTTTCCTCAGGGATATGTATGGCCTTTTTCTGTCATATGTATGGATATCCTGGGAACACTCCCTGGCTTTCTGCTGAATCTGGATCTTGCTTGCATCTAGCTCATCATCATCTCCAGTCCTTGGAGATGAACAAATGGCCTGTTGTATTGCCTGATGATCTTGGGTTCAGCAGCCCCTGCAGCTGCATAAGTGAGGAGAATCCTCCAGCTTGATGTTTGACCCACAAACTTGGGACTTGCTGTCTCTACAAGTGTGTGAGCCATTTCCCTAAGATAAATCTCTCTCTCTTTCTCTCTCTCTCTCTCCCTCTATATATATAAGGCATACATATATGTATAAGGTACTCTGGTGGTGTAGTGGAAAAGGCATTTGGCTGCTAACCAGGTCAAAACCACTTTTCACTCCATGAAAGGAAGATGGGGTGATCTACTATAAAGATGTTGTTGTTATGTGCCGTCGAGTCAAACCTGACTCATAGATCATCTAAAGAATAGATTTGATGCATTGAACACCAGTGACCGAAAGCCAGATGAATTGTGGGAAGATATCAAGAACATTATCCATGAAGAAAGCAA
>NW_006921753.1:7422145-7428525 GCF_000298275.1 Orycteropus afer afer
CTCGACGGCACTTAACAACAACAACAAGAGTTATATGGGACAACATGAAAAGAAACAGCATACACTTCATTGGAATTCCAGAACAAGGAGAGGCAGGAAAAAAAAAACAAAACAAAAAAAAAAACACTGAGACAATAGTGGAAGACTTGCTAACAGAAAATTTCACCCACATCATGAAGGAAGAAAAGATATTTGTTCAAGAAGCTCAAAGAACCACATACAAGATAGATCTCAAGAGAAAGTCAACAAGATATATCATAATCAAACTCTCCAAAACCAAAGACAAAGAAAGAATCTTGTAAGCAGCCCAGGAAAAAATAAGTGTCACCTACAATGGATAAGCAGTTAGGCTGAGTTCTGATTAATCAGCAGAAACCATGCAGGCCAGAAGGGAATGGGACGGCATATATAAAACACTGAAGGAAAAGAACTTCCAACCAAGAATTCTATTTCCAGCCAAACTGTCCATCAAATATGATGGTGAAATCAAGTCATTCCAAGACAAACAGAAATTAAGGGATTTTGTGAAAACCAGACCAACCCTATGAGAAATGCTTAAGAAGTCCTTCCAATAGAGAACCCACAACAGTGAACAACAAAAGCAGGACACATGACATCAGTGCTAAAACCAAACCAAAAATAGATACTCAAAATAAGCCAATAAAACATTGTACACAAGAAAACAAAGGAGTCAATCTGCATGTGAGACCAGCAACAAAGCAAATAGTGGGAATAAAAGTTCTAGGTGCAAAAATTCCAAGTAGAGGGGAAAACAGGACAATATCCATATAGAATAGACTGTTCCAAAAATATAGAGATAATAATTCACTCCAAGGTAACCACAGAGAAAATTAACAATCCTCCTAAGCAAACCCAGAAAAAAAGAAAACATGAACTGAATAAGCACAAAACCAGTAATAAAGAAGAAAAGAGAGGAAACACTCGACAACAAAATTAACTCAGCACAGAAAAGTATATGGACCAAGGAAACTCCAACAACATGATAAAAAAAACACAATAAAATGACAGCAATCAATGCATACCTATCACTAATTACACTTAATGTGAATGGACTAAATGCATCAGTCAAGAGAGAGAGAGAGTGACAGCCTGGATAAGAAAAGAAGATCCATCGATATGCTTCCTACAAGAGACCCACCTCAGACACAAAGATAAAAACAAATTAAAAGTTAAGAGGTGAAAAAAAAATATACAAAAACAATGGTAACCAACAAAGAGCAGGAGTGGCAATATTGATTTCTGATAAAATGGGCTTTAAGGTGAAAAACAGCATAACAGACAAAGAAAGTCACTCTATGATGCTGAAAGGGTCAATTGATCAAGAAGACATCACTATAATAAATATCTATGCACCCAATGAAAGTGCTCCAAAATATGTGAAGCAAATATTAATTAGATTGAAAGGGAAAATAGACAACTCTATAATAGTAATAGGAGACTTTAACACACCACTTTCAAGGAGGGACAGATCAACTAGAAAAAATTCAAAAAAGATACAGAAGAACTCAATAACACAATCAACAAACTTGATCTCATAGACATAGACAGAGTACTCTACCCAACAAAAGCACAATTCACATTCTTCTCAAGTGCACGTGGATCATTCTCCAGAATAGCTCATATGCTAGGATATAAAGGTTGGGCAATCTACTTCCATAGTGATACTGCCTCAGAAACCCAAGGAAGGGTTGCTATGAGTCAGGTATGACTCAATGACAGTGCATTAAAACAAACCTCAGTAAATTCAAAAACATTGAAATACTACAAAGCATCTTCTCAGACCACAATACTATAAAATTAGAAATTAATAATAGGAAGATCAAGGGGAAAACATCAAATGTGGAAGTTGAACAATACACTGCTCAAAAACTACTGGATAATAGAAGAAATAAAAAGTGAATTAAAAAAACAAATTCCTAGAAACAAAAAAGAATGAAGATACATCCCACCAAAACCTATGGCACACAACTAAAACAGTACTCAGAAGTCAATTTATAGCAATAAATGCACACATCAAAAGAGAGGAAAGAAAAAAAAATCAACACTAATTCAATAACTCCAACAATTAGAAAAAAGCAACAAAAGAAACCTACAGTATCTAGAAGTAAGGAAATAATAAAGATCAGATCTGAAATAAATGAAACACAACAAAAACAAAAAAAAAAAAGAGAAAATCTACAAAACAAGAAGGTGGTTCTTTGAAAAGATTAATAAAATTGACAAACCACTGGCAAATCTAACAAAAGAAAAGAGAAGATGCAAAGAACAAGAATAATAAATGAAAAGGGTGTCATCACAACAGAACCAACTGAAATAAAAAAGATACTGACAGAATATTATGAAGAAGTCTACTCTAACAGATTAGAAAACCTAGAAGAGACGGACAAATTTCTAGAAACATAAGACTTACCTAAACTATTGCAGTTAGAGATAGAGTACTTGAACAGAGCCATAACAAAGGAAGAAACTAAACAAATCATTAAAAAAAAAAAAAAAAAAAAAAAAACTTCCCACAAGAAAAAGTCCTGGCCCAGATGGCTTCACTGGAGAATTTTACCAAACATTCAGGGAAGAGTTGACTTCTATCCTACTCAAGCTATTCCAGAACATAGAAAAAGACAGAATATTTCCAAACTCATTATATGAAGCAAGCATAACACTGATTTCAAAACTAGGGAAAGACATCACTAAAAAGGAAAACTACAGACCAATATCCCTCATAGGTGTTGTTGTTGTTGTTGTTAGGTGCCATCGAGTCACTTCTGACTCATAGTAACCATATGCGCAGCAGAATGAAACAGCCTGGTTCTACACCAGCTCCATGATCCTTGCTGTACCTATCACCACAGCCACTGGGTCAATCCATCTCGTTGAGGGCCTTCTTCTCTTTTGTCGAACCTTCACCTTACCAAGCATGACATCCTTCTCCAGACAAAGGTCCCTTCTGACCACATGACCAAGTAGGTGAGATGAAGTCTGGCCATTCTCGCTTCCAAGGAGCATTCCAGCTGCACTTTCTCCAAGACAGATCCATTAATTCTTTTAGCAGTCCACAGTACTTTCAGCATTCTTCACCAGCACCACAACTCAAAAGAATCAACTCTTCTTCAGTCTTCCTTATTCATTGTCCAGATCTCACATACATATGAGGTGATTGACACATGGCTTGTGTCAGGCACACTTTAGTCCTCAAGGAGACATCTTTGCTCCTTAGGACTTGGAAGAAGTCCTTTGTAGCTGATTTGCCCAGTATTTTACATCATCTGATGTCCTGACTGCTGCTTCCATTGGCATCAATGTCATTGACAACATCAATCTTTTCTCCATTTATCGTGATGTTGCTTATAGGTCCAATTGTGAGGATTTTTTGTTTTCTTTTTATTGAGATGTAATCCATACTACAGACTGTATTCTTCAATCTTCATGAGTATCCTCACTTTCAAGTCATCCTCACTTTCAGCAAGCAAAGTTGTGTCATCAGTGTATCGCAGGTTGTTAATGATTCTTCTTCCAATTCTGATGCCACATTCTTCTTCATATAGTCCAGTTTCTTGTAACATGTACTCAGCATACAAGTAGAATAAACATGGTGAAAGGATACAACCCTGATGCACTCCTTTCTTGATTTTAAAAAATGAAGTGTCCCCTTGTTCTGTGTGAACAACAGCCTCCTGGTATATGTACAGGTTCCTCAGGAGTACAATTAAGTACTGGAATGGGAATTCTGGAATTCCTATTCTTTTCAATGTTATCCAGAATTTGTTATGATCCATTCAATGAAATGCTTTTGCATAGTCAATAAAACATAAGTAAACATCTTTCTGGTATTCTTTGCTTTGAGCCAATATCCATCTGACATCAGCAGTTATATCCCTTGTTCCACATCCCCTTCTGAATCCAGCTTGCATTTCTGGATGTTCTCTGTCAATACACTACTGCAATAATTTTTGAATTATCTTTAGTAAGATTTTACTTGCATGTGATATTAATGATATTGTTGGATAATTTCCATATTCTGTGGGATCACCTTTCTTTGGAATGGATACAAATATGGATCTCTTCCAGTCAGTTAGCCAGGTAGCTGTCTTCCAAATCTCTCAGCATAGCTAAGTGTCTCCAATGTGTCATCCATTTGTTGAAACATCTCAGTGGGTATTCTGTCAATTCCTGGAGCCCTGTTCTTCACGAATTCCTTCAGTATAGCTTTGAGTTCTTCCTTCAATATTCTTGATCATATGCCATTTCCTGAAATGGATGAACATCAACCAGTTCTTTTTGGTATAGTGACTCTGTATTTCTTCCATCTTCTGTTGATGCTTCCTGTACCACTCAATAATTTGACCATATATTCTTTCAATATTGAAATTCGAGGCTTAAATTTTTTCTTCAGTTCTTTCAGCTTGAGAAATGCTGAGCGTGTTCTTCTGTTTTGGTTTTCTAACTCCAGGTCTTTGCACGTATCATTATAATAATTGGCTTTGTCTGCTGTAGCTGCTCTTTGAAATCTTCTGCTCAGCTCTTTTATCTTGTCATTTCTTCCATTTGCATTAGCTGCTCTCCACTCAAGAATACAATGAATATAGATGCAAAAATCTTCAACAAAGTCTTAGCCAACAGAATCCAACAACATATCAAAAAAAATAATACATCATGACCAAGTGGGATTCATACCTGGTATGCAAGGATGGCTCAACGTCAGGAAAACACTCAATGTAATCCACCACATAAACAAAACAAAAGAAAAGAACCATATAATCATATCCATAGACACAGAAATGTATTTAATAAAATCCAACACTTGTTCCTGTTCAGGACTCTCAGCAAAATAGGGATAGAAGGGAAATTCCTCATTTTAATAAAGGACATATATGCAAAACCAACAGCCAACATTATTAATATTATTGTTAACAGAGAAAGATTCAAAGCAGTCCCCTTATGAATGGGAACCAGACAAGGATGCCCTCTATCACCACTTCTATTTAACATTATATTGGATGTCCTAGCCAGGACAATAATGCAAGAAAGAGAAATAAAAGGCATCAAAATTGGCAAAGAGGAAGTAAAGCTACCTATTTGCAGATACATGATCCTAAACATAGGAAACCCAAGAGACTCGGCAAAACAAACAACAACAACAACAACAAACTACTAGAACTAATAGAGAGGTTCATGAAAGTGGCAGGACACAAAGTTAACATACAAAAATCAGTTGAATTCCTCTATACCAACAAAGAGAACTCTGAAAGAGAAATAAGGGAAATAATACCATTTACAATAGCTACTAAAAAGATAAAATATCTAGGAATAAATCATCCAGGGACACAAAAGACCTATACACAGAAAACTATAAAGCACTGGTACAAGAAACTACAAAGCATCTGCTGAGTGCCCAACCTGCCAGCAGCAGAGACCAACACTAAGTCCACAATATGGGCCATCGTTTGGAGGTAGGTAATTAGCCAGCAACCTAGTAGCATGCTGATTACATCGGACCACCTCCATCATAGAAAAGGCAGAGTTTTTTTCTCACTGGTATAGACACTTACTCTGGATACAGATTTGCCTTCCCTGAATGTAGTGCTTCTGCCAAAACTGTCATAGTATCCCACACATCATCTCAGATCAAGGGACCCACTTCAAAGCAAAAAATGTATGACAATGGATCTATGCTCATGGAAGTCACTGGCCTTACTACGTTTCCCATCATCTTGAAACAGATGGATTAATAGGATAACAGAATAGCCTTCTAAAAGCACAATTATGGCACCAGCTATGTGGCAATGTACATGCTCTAAATCAGTGTCCAATATATGGCTCTGTTTCTCCCATAACCAGGATTCACAGGTCCAGGAACCATGGGAGAGAAATGGGCATAATATCACTTACTATTACATCTAGTGATCTGCTCCAAAAATTTGTGCTTCTTGTCCCTGAAACCCTATGCTTTGTGAGTTTGGAGGTATTAGGCACAAAGGGAGGAGCACTCCTAGCTGGAGTCACAGTACTTATTGCACTGAACTGGAGGTCAAGAATGCCACCTGGCCAGTTTGGATTTCTCATACCTCTGGATCAACAGGTAAAAAAGGGATTTTTTTCCTGGTGTGATTGATCCTGATTTCCAAGGAGAAATTGGATTGGTAATACATAATGGAGGTAAAGAAGAGAATGTTTGGAATATAGGCAATTTCTTAGGATGCCTTGTAATACTACCATGCCCTGTGATTAAAGTCAATGGAAAGAGTTCCGGCAAGATGGTGCACTAGGCAGAAGGACTGCACAGACCCTCTTCAACAAAGAAAAGGGAAACCAATTAACACAGACACAGAAGATAATCTTGGACCCCTGAGCCTTGAAGGGAA
>NW_006921753.1:7438150-7445548 GCF_000298275.1 Orycteropus afer afer
TGATATGAGACAAAGTATATGTGAACTGCTGTATGGAAAGTGAATTTGCTCTGTAAATCTTCACCCAAATCACAATAAGAAAAAAAAAAAAAAGTCAATGGAAAGCTATAGCAATGCAACTCTGATATGACTTCTAATGGCCTGTACCCTGAAGGTTAGGGTCAACCTACCAGGCAAAGAACTATATGAGATGAGGTGCTTGATTAGAGCAATAGGAATACAGAATACGGCGGAAGAATGTAGTTCTAAATATCAGCTATGACCACATGATCAGTTGCAGAAACAAGGACAGTGATTGTTATAAGTATTTCTCTATTGTATGTGTGTGTCAAATATTTTTATTTTTTTTTAGTTATAAAATATAAGATGTAAATAGGGCTAAAGCACTTTTGGCTGTATGTGTGTTTGTTAGTTATACCATGTTAGGCACAAGTATGATTTTATAATTGTCTTTATTTAGAGATCAGGAACTAGGGATATCATTACTGATGTCAGATAGATCTTGGCTGCAAGGAAAGAATATCAGACAGATGTTTACTTGTGTTTTATTGACTATGCAAAGTCATTCCACTGTGTAGATTATAACAAATTACATAAAACATTGTGAAGAATGGGAATTCCAGAATAATTGTGCTCATGAGGAACCTGTACATAGGTCAAGAGACTGTTGTTCAAACAGAACAAAGGAGTACTGCATGTTTTAAAATCAGGAAGGGTGTGTGTCAGGGTTGTATCATTTCACCATACTTACTCAATCTGTTGTATGTAGGTTCACTATGATTTGGAGCTGACTCAAGGCTCTAAACGACAACATCCCTAGTGACATTAGAATTGTGAACACTATAGTGCTAGCTGTTACTGAACCATTAACATCTCCCACAACCTGTAACACAATACATACATTTTCAACTGAAAGCTATATTCTTTTCAACAAAATATTAAATGTTAATTTAAACATTTCACAAATGCAGGTTACTTTTTCAATTTGACTAAGAAAAAGCTCACTGCCAACGAGTAGTTCCTGACTCATAGCGACCCCTCCTTGGGTTTCTGAGGAAATATCTCTATGGGAGTAGATTGCCCAATCTTCCTTCTGAGGAGCGGCTGGTGGGCTTGAACTGCCAGCCTTCTGGTTAGCAGTCAAATGCCCTAGGCACTACGCCACCAGAGCTCCTCCTGACTGTAACAAGGATGATGCAAATACATAAAAATATGTATTCACGTATTTACATACCAAACTAAACTCAATGCCATCAATTTGATTCTGTATTTACATATAAATGTATGTAAATATATAAATTTGTATATACATTTAATCATCAGAAAAATCTAATTAAGTAGCATTTTTTCTCTTTCGTGTATGAGGAAATGGTTGTTTCCAGAAGTTAAATAAGTTGTCAAATTGCACCCAGTAAGTGTCAAAGCCAAAGAGGATATTCAGCTACATTTGTTCTTATTCTTGTTCACCTTACTATGCAGCCACTCAATAAATACTTGGTGATTAAATACACATGTCCTCTGAGCTCTCTTTGGGGCTTCCAAAAACTAAGAGCCAAATGTTATCTGAAAACAAGCTGAAGCATATCTTTCACTATGTAGACTAAAACTGCTGACTCCAGTGCAATGACAGTGTCATCTTGCTTCTGATGAAGTGTTACACAAGGTTCTTGAAGGTCTTCTTTTCCATATCTGCTTGTTTGAATAGCCATTTAGTCCTTTCTTGGTTACCTTCTGGGAAGAAGCTGAAGCCATTACTATTTGCAACGTTCAGAGTCCAGGGTGCGTCAGAAAGCAGAAGGAACTATGTCCATGGAGAATCAGAGGGAGAACATTTGGAAAAATAAGGAGATGAAATGACTGACTTAATTATGCATTTACATCATCTTTGTTACAATCAAATTGAAAACATAATTTGCATCTGTGAAATATTTACTTTGCTGCAAGTTATTAGCATTTTTATTTTGTTGAAAATAATATAGTTTTCAGTTGACTTTTTACAAAATCTAAATTGTGGGCTACAGATTGGAAAGCTGAAAAGAAATTGAAACTATTGTAAACTACTTGGAATAATAAAAGTTTCACATAAGTGTTTCAGAACATCACAAAGTCTGCTTTGTAACTTGCTATGCTATTACTGGCTCAGGAATGTTGTAGATAATGAATGAGCCCACGTTGTTGACAAAAAATAGAAAATTTCTAAACATCAAAAAAGATATCACTTAAGAGAATAGTGATTAAGTAGGAGATAAGTTATGCTAAATCCTCAGCAAAAATAATTTACTTAAACTTTTGGCAAAGTGAATTCCAGCATACAATTTGTTTTGTCTTCAAGACATTTTTTTTCCCCTACATTAAGTGCAAGGAGAAAGAATTATATAGTCTTCTTTTTACCATCATGTAATTACTGATATTTAGTATTAACAAGATCACAACCATTATATCATGGCTTTTACATTTCTATTTCTAGTTCAGTGAGTAATGAAAGTAAATAATATTGTGCTCAGTTAAATGTTAAAATTCAAAAGAAGTATAAAACATGCAAAATACTAGCACATCCAATATTTATGAGCAAAAGTGTTTGGCTGGTCTACATGGCATTAGCATTTTTCAATGATCACAGAAGCTCAAGCCAAAAGAAACAAACAAAAACTGTTTAATGCAAATGAAAGGATTTCAGTCAAATCTAATAAACTTAGTACTGGCAGGCAGGATGGGGAACCTTTTGGAGGATACTGGGGGCAAAGTAAATTGAGAAAAGCACATGCAATTGTGGCAATTTCATTTGAAATAATCTGGCTTAGTATCAGTATCTCAATTCTAACTCTGCAGTTATGTTCTATCTTTTCATTGCAAAGTCTACATCATAAAGAATATGTCAGAGCTTGTTTTCAGATAACTGATGGGAGTAAAATTTGTGCTAAAGAGACCATAGTGAAAACCAATATGAGGACATATTTTTAGATTGATGAAATATTTTGGTATATGTGGTAGTTCAGTTTCAGCACAAATGTTCCTCAGAGGTCTTCTGTGGCATAAAAATGACATAATTTATTAAGATATACTGTTTTCAGTAATATACAATATGTAAATATCCATTTCTGGAAATTTCCATTTCTGTAAGTGCAGAGATCACTTTAGTGAAATGAAATTTAAGGGATATAGTTTCAAATCAAGACAATAGGATAAAGAAATATTGAGCCCAACATTATTGGATGTCTCTTCTTAGACAGTGCTGAAGCTATGATTTATCCTAAGAAACTATAAGGACAACAAAATGATTAGTCAATAAATTCATAATAAAACCACCTTAAACAGAGACTCAAGGTGGAAGAAAATTTACCACACACCTGAGTGTTTTACCTGCATCACATTTTTATCTCAGACCCATTTGTAGTCTAAGCAAACACCATATTCCATTCGCTGTACTGCTTTGTTTTTCTGCACAAAAATTTCCTATTCACATGGTATGGTGAGTGAATTACTCAAGAGGGCCTGTGTAGCCATTCATGGTCTTGTGACTCCCACAAAATTATTGGGTAAGAATGTGTAATTAAGGTGCTTGTGACCCACCAAGGGGATTGGACAGCTTGCTAATAATGCAAATAATGAGATGGGATGTTTCTGGGGATGGGAACATGCAATGAGGTGTATGGAACCCTAACAAGGGCATTGGTCAGTTCTGCCATCCCTCTAAACTCAAAATGAGGTATTGCAGAGATGAAAAGAGGGCATCTCCCTACCATCAACAAAAGCCAAGGGCAGAGAGTGTCTTTTGGACCTGGGGTTCCTGCTCTCATAATCTCCTAGACTAAGGAGACAGAGAGCTCGAACACCAGAGAAGGTGTGAGACAAAGAAGCAACAGCACTGGTGGCAGAGAAATGGGGACATCAGAACCAGAATAATGGTACAAAATAGTGAGATGAGCTTCCCAGCCAAGGAGCAAATGGGTTTGTCAATCCATGCAGCAACAGAGCTGAATGCTTTGGGTCAGGTGGTTTGCTAATGGAGTGAGGTACCACTGGGCACTTGATGGGGTTAGGCTTTCTGACCTAAGAAGTGAGAGAGCTGAGTGCCTTTGGGCTGAGGCTTACTGATGGAGTAGAGTACCTCCAGGCACTTATTGGCAGAACTAAAGATCTTTTAAAACTTTCCTAAACAGGGCAGAGACTTGGCTGAAGGACCAAGGTGCTGAGGGGCAGCAGTGATGAGTTAGAAGCTATCTGACTGAAGACTTACATGCTGACTTTTTCCTGATTCTGAATTATAACTTGTTATTTCTCTAAATCCAAGTCCAAGTTGCACTGAAGGAAACAGTGAAAAGCAAGACACCAGGGATTGACGGAATACCAACTGAGATGTTTCAACAAACAGATGCAGTACTGGAAGTACTCACTCCTCTATGCCAAAAAATTTGGAAGACAGATCCCTGGGCAATCAACTGGAAGAGATCAACGTTTGTGCTCATTTCAAAGAAAAATGACGTAACAGAATGCAGAAGTTATAAAATTATGTTATTAATATCATAAATAAGTAAAATCTTGCTGAAGATAATTAAGAAAAAAAAAAACAGTATGCAGCTTTGTATTAACAGGAAACTGCCAGAAATTCAAGCTAGATTCAGAAGAGGATGTGGATCGAGGGATAGTATTGCTGATGTCAGATGGATTGTGGCTGAAATCATAGAATACTAGAAAGATGTTTGTCTGTGTTTTATTTATTATGCAAAGACATTCGACTGTGTGGATAATAAAAACTTATGGATATTACTGCAAATAATGGAATTCTAGAACATGTATTTGTGCTCATGTAGTAAATGGAAAAAGATTGAAATTGTTAAGGATTTCATTTTACTTGGATCCAAAATCAATGGACATAGAAGCAACAGTCAAGAAATCAACAGATGTATTCCATTGGGCAAATCTTCTATAAAAGATTTCTTTAAAGTTTTAAAAACAGAGATGTCACTTTGAGGAGTAAGGGGTGCTTGCCCCAAGCAATAGAATTGCTCATATGAATGAATGGTATTGTTCACCTCATACGAACGTGAAAGTTGGATGATGAATAAGGAAGACCAAAGAAAAATTGATGTCTTTGAGTTGAGATGTTGGTGAAGAATATTAAATATATCATGCTTGTTAAAGTAGAAGTTCAGCAAAAAAGAGGAAGACTCTCTGCCAGATGATTTAACACAGTGGCTGCAGCAATTGGCTCAAATATAACAATGAGGTGAAGATGGTACAGGCTTGAGAAGTATTTCAGTCTGTTGTACTTGGAGTACCTGTGAGTTGGAGTCAGTTTGATGGCATCTAATAACAACAACACTTTCCTGATAAACTTCACAACTGTGAGTGTGGTCTGTGTGTTCTGTGCTTCTGTTGCAATTAATTATTGAACCCAGTAGAGAAGTAGATAGTGCCGAGGGAGGCACTGCTGGTGTCAGAATAGATAAAAAAAGATTGGAGAAAGAAGGTCAGCCTGGCTTAAATCTCATAGGAATCAACATTAGGTTGATGCAGATGATGGTGATTCTTCTTTCTCCATGAAGTTAGAGGAACTTTGATATGCCCATATAATTTTTTACCAATGGTGAATCTATTAGTGATCCTGTCCAGCTCTAGAATCTCTTATGTATTCTTTGATAATTTTCTTTCTGAATCATCAAAGCATTTGTTACTGCTATCACTCACATTGTTCATATTGGTTTATTCCAAGAGTCTTATGTCTCTTAATGTTCACAATACATTCTGTTATATAGGATGTTGTGTGGATGCCATATTGTAGTCTGGTCCTGGTTTTTCTTTAAGCATCTGAAGCTTCATATCTTAGCAGTGATTCTTAGTGTGGTGAAAATGATCTGATTTTCTGCTTTTGTGTTTGGTCCTCAATCCTCAATCATTGGCAATATCTACACATCTGAACAAGGTTTCTCTTGCATTTTTGTTAACTTTGTAGCTTTTAGTGAGCTGAAATGGACTGGTTTGGGCCATTTTGAATCAGACTACCATATGATCTACTATGCTGGGAATGACAGTTTGAAGAGGAATGGCGTGGCATTCATCATCACAAAGGATGTTTCAAGATCTGTCCTGAAGTAAATGCTGTCAGTAATAGGATAATATCCATACGCCTAAAATGAAGACCTGTTAATAGGACTATTATTCAAATTTGTGCCCCAACCACCAAAGCCAAAGATGAGGAAATGGAAGATTTTTATCGACCTCTACAGTCTGAAATTGACCAAACATGCAATCAGGATGTGTATCACTGGTGACTGTGGAAACAAAGAAGAATCACCAGTACTTGGAAAATTTAGCCTTGGTGACAGAAATAGTGCTGGAACTTGCATGGTAGAATTTTGCAAGACCAACAACTTATTCATTGCAAACACCTTTTTTAACAACACAAACAGTGGCTGTACATGTGGACTTCACCAGATGGAACACACAGGAATCAAATTGACTACCTCTGTGGCAAGAGGCAATAGAAAAGCTCAATATCTTCAGCTAAAACCAGGCCAGGAGCTGATTGTGGAACAGACTATCAACTGCTCATATGCAAGTTCAACTTGAAGTTAAAGATAATTAAAACAAGTCCACGAGAGCCAAAATAAGATCTAAAATATATCACTCCTGAATTTAGAGACCATCTAAAGAATAGATTTGATGCATTGAATACCAGTGACCAGAAACAGAAGAATTGTGGGATGACATCAAGAGCATCATCCTTGAAGAAAGCAAGAGGTCACTAAAAAGACAACAAAAGAAGAGAAGACCAACATAGATGACAGAAGAGACTCTGAAACTTGCCCTTGAGTGGAGAGTAGCTAAAGCAAATGGAAGAAATGACAAGATAAAAGAATTGAACCAAAGATTTCAAAGAGCAGCTCAAGAAGACAAAGCCAATTACTATAATGAAATGTGCAAAGACCTAGAGTTAGAAAACCAAAAGGGAAGAACACACTCAGCATTTCTCAAGCTGAAAAAACTGAGGAAAAACTGTAAGCCTCGAGTTGAAATATTGAAAGATTCTATGGACAAAATATTGAATGATGCAGGGAACATTAAAAGAAGATGGAAGAAATACACAGAGTCATTGTACCAAAAAGAACTGGTTGATCTTCATCCATTTCAGGAGGTGGCATATGATCCAGAACCAATGTTAATGAAGGAGGAAGTCGAAGCTGCAATGAAAGAATTGGTGAAGAACAAGGCTCTGGGAATTAATGGAATACGCATTAAGATATTTCAACAAATGGATGCCACACTGCAGGCACTCACTCGCTTATGCCAAGATATTTAGAAGACAGCCACCTGGCCAACTGACTGGAAGAGATCCATATTTGTACCCATTCCAAAGAAAGGTGATCCCACAGAATGTGGAAATTATTGAACAATATC
>NW_006921753.1:7448193-7454305 GCF_000298275.1 Orycteropus afer afer
TCTGATTCTGTGACTGCTGCTTCCATGGGTGTTGATTGTGGATTCAATATAATTAAATCTTTGACAATTTCAATCTTTTCTCCAGTTATTATGATGTTGCTTATTGGTCTAGTTGTTTACTTTACGTTGAGGTGTAATCCATGCTGAAGACTGTAGTCTATGATCTTCGTCAGTAAGTGCTTCAAGTCATCTTCACTTTCAGGAAATGAGGTCATCTGCGTATTGCAGGTTGTTAATGAATCTTCCTCCAATCCTTATACCACATTCTTCTTCATAGAGTCCAGCTTCTCAGATTATTTGCTCAACATACAGCTTCCTGTATGCAACATGTTTATTTCATGTCTCTTTTATACACAGCAATTGAGTTGGCAGACATATAATAGCACAGTACATATATAATCTGTAATACATATGTCTTGCTAGTCATTATAAATACCTGTGTTACTGGCTTATGTATACATGTACTTCCTGTCTAAATAGTTTTACCACACAACAATGTGTGTATGCTTTAACTCTTAGGCAGCTGCATCCCATCTTGTGTATCATGCATCTGTTGAGAGTTATTAGTGTTACCTTTCTGTTAAATTTTCTTCCAAAAATATTACTCAGAAGTGCATCACAGGTTCCAAACACAGCAAAGCCAATACTAGTGATAATAGCAGCACTATGCACATGACAAGCATTGATTTGGAAGTGAAACAAAAAGTTCTTAACCAACACAAAAGTGAAAAATCATTGAATGCTATTGTTCACAATTTAGGCACATCACATTCGACAATCACAATGATCCTCAGAAAAGAAAAGAAAAATTCTCCAAGCCATTAAAGGATCAGTTCATCTAAAGGCTATGTTTCTGCTGTTGTTAGGTGCCATTGAGTCATTTTCAACTCATAGCGATGCCATGCACAGCAGAACAAAACACCGCCCAATCCCGCGCCAGCTCCATGATTTTTGCTATACTTGAGCCCATTGTCTAAGCCACCGTGTCAATCCATCTCGTCTAAGGCCTTCCCCTCTTGCGTTGACCCTCCACCTTTCCAAGCATGACATCCTTCTCCAGGGAATGGTCCCCTCTGACAACATGAACAAAGTATATGAGATGAAGTCTGGCCATTCTCGCCTCCAAGGAGCATTTTGGCTGCACTTCCTTCAGGGCAGACCTATTAGTTCTTTTCGCAGTCCATGGTAATTTCAGAATTCTTCACCAGCACCACAGCTCCAAAGTATCAAATCTTCTTTGGTCTTCCTTATCCATTGTCCAGATCTCACATGCATATGAGGTGATTGAATATACCATGGCTTGTGTCAGGCATATCTTAGTCCTCAAGGAGACATTTTTTTCTCTTCAGCACTTGAAAGAGGTCCTTTGCAGCCAGTTTGCCCAGTGCTGTACATCGTCTGGTGTCCTGATGGCTGCTTCCATTGGTGTTGATTGAGGAACCAAGCAATGTGAAGTCTTTGGCAATTTCAATCTTTTCTCCATTTATTGTAATGTTGCTTATAGGTCCAGTTGTGAGGATTTTTGTTTTCTTTTTATTAAGATGTAATACATACTGCAGACTGTAGTGTTTAATCTTCATCAGTAAGTATGTCAAGCCATGCTTACTTTCACCAAACAAAGTTGTGTCATCAGAGTATTGCAGGTTGTTAATGAATCTTCCTCCAAGCCTGATGCCACATTCTTCTTCATATAGTCCAGCTTCTCGGATTATTGGCTCAGCATACAGATTGAATAAGTATGGTGAAAGGATACAACCCTGACACACTCCCTTCTTGATTTTAAGCCATGCAGTGTTCCCTTTTTCTGTTCAAATGACAGCCTCCTGTTCTATGTACAGGTTTCTCATGAGTACAATTAAGTGTTCTGGAATTTCCATTCCTCTCAATGTTATCCACAATTTGTTATGATCCACACAATCAAATGCTTTTGTATAGTTCATTTAAAACAAGTAAACATCTTTCTGGTATTCTTTGCTTTCAGCCAAGATCCATATGACATCAGCAATGACATCCCTCATTTCACATCCTCTTCTGAGACCAGTTTGTATTTCTGGAAGTTCTCTGTCAATATACTGCTGCAACCATTTTTAAATTATCTTCAGTAAGATTTTACTTATGTGCAATATTAATGATATTGTTAGATAATTTCCACATTCTGAGGGATCACTTTTCTTTGGATTGGGTACAAATATGGATCTCTTCCAGGCAGTTGGCCAGATAGCTGTCTTCCAAATCTCTTGGCATAACTGAATGAGTGCCTCAAGTGGGGCATCCATTTGTTGAAACATCTCATTGGGTATTCTTTCAATTCCTGGTGCCTTGTTCTTCACCAATTCCTTCAGAGCAACTTCAACTTCTTCCTTCAATATCATTGGTTCTTGAACATATGTCACCTCCTGAAATGGATGAACATTGACCAGTTCTTTTTGGTATAATGACTTTGTATTCCTTCCATCTTCTTTTGATGGTTGCTGAATCATTCAATATTTTGTCCATAGAATCTTTCAATATTGCAGTGTGAGGCTTAATGTTTTTCCTCAGTTCTTTCAGCTTGAGAAATGCCAAGCATGTTCTTCCCTTTTGTTTTTCTAACTCCAGCTCTTTGCACATTTTATTATAGTAATTGGCTTTGTCTGCTTGAGCTGCTCTTTGACATCTTTTATCTTGTCATTTCTTCCATTTGCTTTATCTACTCTTTGCTCAAGGACAAGTTTTAGAGTCTCTTCTGACATTCATTTTGGTCCTTTTTTTTCTTACTTGTCTTTTTAATGACCTCTTTCTTTCTTCATGAATGATGCTTTTGATGTCATCTCACAATTCTGCTGGTTTTTGGTCATTGGTGTTCAATGAATCAAATCTATTCTTTAGATGGTCTCTAATTTCAGGAGGAATATATTCAAGGTCATGTTTTGGCTCTTGTGGACTTATTTTAATTGTCTTCAACTTCAAGTTGAACTTGCATATGAGCAGTTGATGGTCTGTTGCACAATCAACTCCTAGCCTTGTTTTGGCTGAAGATATTGAGCTCCATTGCCTTTTGCCACAGATGTAGTCAATCTGATTCCTGTGTCCTCCATCTGGTGAAGTCCATGTGTATAGCCACTGTTTTTGTTGTTGAAAAAAGGTATTTGCAATGAACAAGTCATTAGTCTTACAAAATCCTATTATGCAAATCTCCAGTGTTATTTCTGTCACCAAGGCCAAATTTTCCAAGTACCAGTGATTCTTCTTTGTTTCCAATTTTTGCATTCCAATCACCAGTGATAATCAACACATCTTGATTGTATATTTGGTCAATTTCAGTCTCCAGAAGTTGATAAAAATCTTCAATTTCTTCCTTTTTGGGTTTGGTGTTTGGTTCATAAATTTGAATAACAGTAGTATTAATGGGTCTTCCCTGTAGACATTTGGATATTATCCTATCACTGACAGCATTGTACTTCAAGACAGATCTTGAAACATCCTTTGTGATAATGAATGCCATGCCACTCCTCTGCAATTTGTCCTTCCTGGCATAGTAGATCATATGGTTATATGATTCAAAATGGCCCAAACTGGTCCATTTCAGCTCACTAATGCATAGGATATCAATATTTATGCATTCCTTTTCATTTTTGAGAACTTACAATTTTCCTAGATTTATACATTGTACATTCTATGCTCCAATTATTAATGGATGTTTGCAGCTGTTTCTTAATTTGAATCATGCTACATCAGCACATGGTGGTCCTAAAAGACTTACTTTGTCCATATTATTAAGGTTGGTTCTACTCTGATGAGGGTGCTCTTTCCCAGTCCTATTTTCAGTGCCTTCTGACCCAAGGGGCTTGATTTCCTGCACTGTGTTGGACAATGTTTCTGAGCTATTCATAAAGTTGCCCAGTAATGTATCAGACAGTGTTTCTTGCTATTCATAAAGTTTTCCCTGGCCAATTTTTGAGAAGTGGATGGCCTCCTCCTTCTCCCTAGTCTGTCTTAGTCTGTAAGCCCTGCTGAAACCTGTGCACCATGTGCAATTCTGCTGGTGTCTGAAACACCAGTGACACAACCTCAAGCCTCACAGCAATGTACAAGCCCCCCAGGATGACAAACTGATAGACAAGTTTGTCTCCCTTAGCTGTTGGAAACCTATGTGCCCTCCCCTTACATAATTCCTACCTGGAAGCTGCCACTTTGTGGTCCCCGGCTGCTCCCTCCCTTTCCTGGCTCTAAGGGGCTGGGTCCTAGCCTTACTTCCCTCCCCTTTACCTGGATCCTGCTGTTCCTGAGGTCCCTGGCCTCTCCTGCTCCCTCTCTTTCCTGGCTCTAGGGAGCTTGGGACCTAGCCTTGCCTCCTGCCCCTTTTACCTGGATCTCCTGCCGCTCCTGAGGGCCCCGGAGGATAGAAAGTGCAATTCACCTGCATCTTCCAAGATGTGAAGGGAGCAATAGCCTAGAAATTACTGGCTTCTTCTGTTCTCAGTTGTACAAGGTACTTTTACCATAACCCACTGTCACTGAGTCAATTCAGACTCATAGTGACTCCCATTAGGTTTCCAAAGCTATAAATCTTTATGGAAGTAGATGGCTTCATCTTCCTTCCAGAAAGAATCTGGTGGGTTTGAACCTCTGACCTTCTGGTTAGTACCCAAGTACCCTATCCACTTTCCCATTATATTATCAGAACTCCTTAATTTAATAATAGTTTATATTTCATTTTAACAAATAAGAAGGGAATTCTTTCTTAATTGAATCAATTCATGAGAGCCTTTTCAATACTTTCAGAGACATCTTCCAAAAGAATGGTTTCATCATAATAATAGTCAAAGTATCTCATCTTAGTTTGGAGCCAAAATATCATTCTTCCCTATTACCCCTCTACTCACGAGAGGGGGAAAAGATTTTCCTCACCAAAGAGTTCTCTGATTTACTATCAGAGCATTGTTTGCTCACGTTCAATATCAGGAAACCAAAAACTAAATAAAAATAAAATAAACTGTCTTTTTCAGCCATAAAGGCAATTGTAGAAGAGATGCTCTTAAGGTGGCCTCAATTATTCCCATCTCCTGATGTTCAAGCTCTTGTGTGATTCCTTCCTCTTGGATGTGGTGGGAACCTGTGAATTGCTTCTAGCAAATAGAATATGATAAAGGTGAGTTGGTGTTTTGTGTCTTTGCTGGAGTTGATAACACTGGCTTTGGAAAGCCAAAGGGAAAGATTGAGAGCACCCTTTATTAACTGAGAATGGTCTTCATTCAACAGCAGTAAGAAAATGAAGCACTTGTTTCTGCAAAGAACTGGATTTGACCAACACTTGTGTAAGCAGAAAGAACCTGTTCAAGTCTCCAGTTGAGAATCAGGTCTGGCTTGATCTTGATTGCAGTGTTAGAGGGAACTTGTGTAAGTTGTGCCTACACTCCTGACCCACAGAAGCTATAATAAATATGTATTGTTTTAAATTAATAAATATGGGGCTTAAGGTAATTAAATTTAATTTAAAAATTATTTTAACTAGAAGTAAAGCAAATATTACTACAAAATAACATAGTTACTCAGCAATAGAAAACCAGTATAGCCATTCCCCCCCGGCTTTTATCCCCAGAATCTAGCATTTTGTGACATAAAATGTTTGTTTTTTGTGTGAAAGAATTGTGACTATGACATCAAACATTAAGAAGGAAAAATTGGAGTCATAACCAGAAAAACATTTTAATATAATCCCATAAACTATTAGTTTCCTTTCACAAATTATTATTATGCAAAATTGGTTCAACTTATTGGGATACTATCAGCTACAAGAAAAATTAATCAGTTTAAACATTGTTGTTGTTATGTTCCATGGAGTCGGACCCGACTCATAGTGATCCTTCCTTGGGTTTCCAAGGCAGTATCACTACGAAAGTAGATTGCCCAACCTCCTTCTGAGGAGTGGCTGGTGGGTTTGAACTGCCAGCCATCTGGTTAGCAGTCAAGTGTCTTAGGCACTATACTCCCAGAGCTCCCATCACTTTAAATGTTGTTGTTGTTGTTGTTTGCCGTCCAGTCGGCCCCGACTCATAGTGACCCCTCCTTGGGTTTCCGAGGCAGTATCACTACGGAAGTAGGATTGCCCAACCTTCCTTCCGAGGAGTGG